>NC_053491.1:62383027-62605527 GCF_905171775.1 Rana temporaria
AGTTTCTACTATTGAGACCACTTGATTCAGTACATATTTCTTCAGAGTCCATTTTATACCTGCCAAACTTGCTAGCATTTACCAATCTCTCCGATGAGTGCTGGCGTTACTCTTTCTCCCTAGCTGATGTTTTTTTTTAGCAATGACAATTAATCAAACAATTCCAGAATAGGGGACACTCAACTATAACTGATAAATGCACATATTCGCCAGCACACGAAGGATCTTCAAATGTTGTCCAGGTTTTTATTGCAGAGAGATCACATTACAAGAGAAAGTGCAAAGTTTCGGAGCCTCGCAGGACCCCTTTGTCAGACATGTGATGGGGTCCTACGAGGCTCTGAAACATTGTACTTTCTCTTGTGATGTGATCTTTCTGCAATAAAAATCTTTGAATAACATTTGAGGATCCTTGATATACTGCCAAATATGTTAATTTATCTGTTTTTTTCCAGTAACCAGCTAGTAGTCGCTGCAGCACCCACTATCGATGAGAACTGTTCCCAGGAACGTGTGCAAGTCTCAACTATAACTAACGTTACAACTCTCCTAATTCCATTGACCACATTAGTTTGTTTGCTTGAGTTGGTGGAAGAGGTAACCAAAGTCATAGCACGTAGAACACTGCTGGATATATTATTGTATTACACACGTAAAGCAATCATTTTGCAGAGGAAAAAACTTGCTTCCTCACCGACTTTTTGAAAGTGTAAGATTGGGGTGATCAGACTCCAGTGGTAGGTGCGTTTTTAGTGCCTAGTAACCCACTTTTATTTAAAATAACAGAAAAGTTCACAAAGATATCCGTAGCCCACACAGGTGGTTCCACCATTACTGTATCTGGCATACGCAATACTTTAGCCTCCCCTCTTATATTCTTGCCTTATGGCTGCTTCAGGCCTTTAGCCTAGGTCTTAGGTCTGCTCCTCAAAAGAAAAGACTTTCCTGGAGTTAAACTTACTCCTGATCAGCGCCTTGCTGCTTCTATCACCAAAGACATCTGCCTCCTGCAGACATGCATGCTCTGGCTGCACCCATGCATCCTCTGACTCCTCTCAGAGGGATGGGAGTCCACCTCACTCCCATGCACAGAATTCCTGTCTGTTGGGTGGGGCCCTGAGCCATAGTCAGGTCCCAACTAAATAGCCCAACACACAGCTGTGCACTAGTCAGCAGCTTTGGCTGTTGTATTTATTTTATTTTCATTCTATTTATTTACCATATTCTCATAAGGAGGTATGACCAGAGATCTCACTCTTTATGAATAATACTGAATAGATATTAAGACACCCCAGTATTTAGTTATACAGGTGCACATTTGGTCCCTGGTATCTATTCACATGGATTAAGCTTAGGACACAGTATGGTTAACCCTTTGCATGTCCCCGTAGCTACTGTGTCCCGGTTAGGCAGCGCCACTACCCCCACTTACCCTTTTTTTTTCTTCTAACACAGCTGTGCAATCAGCATGCCTTTCTCGCCAAAATCTGGCATAAACAAGCAATCTTTAAGGTAGCAGAGGGTCCCACCGCCACAGAAGGGATTAATAAATTCAGCATTACCATTGTATAAAGCTACATTTAGCATTAACATTGTATAAAACTACATTCAGCTACATATTTTCCTCCCTTTTAGGTGAACTAATATAGAAGCCTGTGAGCACTGCAATTTTTGATTGTTTGTTGGTATTTTAGTACTGTGCAACAGAGGGTTCAAACTGATGAGTGTGGGGCCCTGGAGTGTTGTGATTAAGTGGAGAAAATGGGTATTTCATTTTCTCTGGCTGTAATAATCCCAGATTAGAGTCTGTAGCTTGGATTATAGTCTGTAGTCTGTAGCTTGGAAAATTTAAATAGATTTGGGTGGCAAGAAGCCTCCAATCCTGTGTTCAGGTCTTACTGGAGATCTGCAGGTTTTGTAAGGGTGCATTTGTGCACACTCATTATAAGTGAGGCCTAGCCAAAGCTCAGTGCTCCTGTCAGCAAACCGTTGTGTGTTCCATTCAAGAGACAGGCGTACTCCCTTTAGGAGAGGTGATTGACTCAGGAGACAGCACTCCATGTTGGAGAGATTCCATGTCCATTGGGCTGAGAGAGTTGAAGAGACTAAGTGAGTTAGGGAAACTGAAAGAGCTGGGACAACTAGGCAAGTCCAGGTTATTGAGGGAGTCTGTGAGTCTCGGTGGAGTCAGAGTGCTTGGGGTGTTAGAAGAACTCCAATTGAGAGGCCAGGGAGTGGGATTTTGCTGCAGGGAGTAACATTTATACTGATCTGGCTGACACCTGGAATTACAGTGGCTGTTTTTATTTATTTTCATGGGCGTCCATTCCATAGGGCAAGGGGGGTTGTTTGCCTCCCCTGGAATCGCCAGGGAGAGCCAGGAGCAGGGCCGAACTGGCCCTGGGGCCACTTTAAGCAGCTGCGCTCCCCTCCTTCTATCCTCCGGTGCTCGTATCGTATGTCACGGAGCTGGGTCTGTGTGCAAGGTCCCGCCCCCCTAGTTCGGCTTGTGTGATAGGCGGAACACTAGAAGACTATCACACAAGCCGAACTAGGGGGGCGGGACCTTGCACACAGACCCAGCTCCGTGACATACGATACAAGCGCCAGAGGATAGAGGAAGGGGAGTGCCATTTGATATTGTTTACCAGGCCTGTGCTTTGTTTGTTCCAACATCTGTTGACACAGGTAACACTAGACTATTTTCTGATGTGTTTTTAGCAAGTCTGGAAACGCAGAGCAAACACAACACAGAGTTGTAGCCTACAGCATAGTTTCTAATTGTCCCTTATTTAGAGTGCCTGTCCCTCTTCTGGAATCAAATCCATTTGTCCCTCATTCCAAAATGAATATAGTGTAGTATTTCAGTCAAGAAAAATGGGTGCTGTGTAATGTAAAGGGGTCCAGTGATGCAGGGTGCTTTGTAATTTAAAGGGGTCCAGTGGTGCAGGGTGCTGTGTAATGTAAAGGGGTCCAGTGATGCAGGGTGCTGTGTAATGTAAAGGGGTCCAGTGATGCAGGGTGCTGTGTAATGTAAAGGGGTCTAGAGGTGCAGGGTGCTGTGTAATGTAAAGGGGTCTAGAGGTGCAGGGTGCTGTGTAATGTAAAGGGGTCCAGAGCTGTGGAATGCTGTGTAATGTAAAGGGGTCCAGAGCTGTGGGATGCTGTGTAATGTAAAGGGGTCCAGAGCTGTGGGGTGCTGTGTAATGTAAAAAGGTCCAGAGGTGCACTTGTGGAGAGGGGGAACACAGTAGTGACAAATAGATATTGAAAGATTCAGACTCGAAGAGCCTTTTAACATTTTTCTATTGCCAGAAATGGTATTGTATTGCCGGCAATTTAAATGTGATTTTTTAGAAATGTCAGCTTTGTTGCAGTAGGTTCTATCCATGGTACAGATGTGCTACTTTACTAAGTGGACCCCCCAGGCACTATATTTAAAGGCATTTTTCATTGTTATTGTTGCACTTTAAGCATTAATAAAATTACTGCTCCTGTAAAAACAATATTTAAAAAAAAATCTTTGCATTTATACATGTCCCCCAGGGCAGTACCTGGACCCCCATACTATTTTTATGACCAATACTTTGAATATAAGCATTCAAAATAGACACTTGATTTTCCTAATTCATGTCCCATAGACTTTAATAAGGTTTGCCTTTTGGGTCATAACTTTTTCTCTGTTCAGGAATTCTGGTGTGAACCAAACAGGGGTGTGCAAGCCTTCTCTATTGGCAAAGGGCCAGATAAGAGTCTAGGTTAAATTGTGCACATACTATATACCTTTATATATATAGTTATTAATAGAGATACATCCAGATGAATGTTACAGCAAAGTCCAGTTGTAGGGGCCCCTGAGGATGATGCGGCATCTTTCTTTGTGTCGGAGACCTAAAAACGGGATAAACAGTCACAGGAATATCCTCCAACTGTTATCCAACCAGCCTGGAATGGAACTTTTCACAGGACACGGTAGCACGCCCACACGAGTGCCCTGAGGTAGAGCGCTTCTCCAACAGGGCACTCGAGAAGAGGAGGAGCCAGGAGCGCCGCTAAGGGCCCCTAGAAAAATAGAATCGGGGCCAAAACCAACTGCACAGAAAAGGTAAGTATGACATGTCATAAACAAAAAAAAAAGTTTAGTTATACCTTAACTTACTGTATCTACTCTGTACTTTAGTCCCTTCCTAGTAGTTTATAATAGTTTCTTACAGTCCAGGATTTAGCATCATGGATAGGACTTGTGGTTGAGAATTTCTCTCTCAATTTCCTCCTTCTGAGGTTCCAAAGCCAACAACCAGAGGCGGAGAGTGCAAACATAATATATTTACAGGCATAAATTCAAATTCAAACAGTAGAGGGCAGAAAATCCTAACACTGTCATACACTTTGACAGGTTTCTTACAATTTCAATGACATTCAAACAGCTTTTGATCACAAAAGCGATCAAAAGGCTCAGCATTTTCTGCTTGCAATCAGTTAGTTTATAAAATTGCTAAAAAAATATTTAAATGTGGGTCATAACCACTATTTTTAGAAAATACACAATTATAAAAGTCAAGCTCAAATACTTTTCAGTTTGGAATTCAAATTGCTCCTATGTGAAGTCAAGTTTCCCACTCTATGTTAAGGTGCTATTCTATTAACAGCATTATAATTTTCTCATTGGTAAAACAACATGTTGTAATTATCACTTGTTGTCTCATGGCACCCTGGCTCCCTCAACCTCGATACTATGTTAATTATTAGCTGTAGATAAAAACGTAGATAACCTCAAGGGCTATTTGCACAACAGAAGTATTTTAATCCTATGATTGGAAAATGTATACCATGTTGTCTCTGTGCAATCCATCAATAAAACTGAATTGCTTTCCTGCTGTCATAGTGTGGCTAGCTCTGGCAGGTGACATGGGTTTTCCAAGGCTACAATGTCTTATATCAAAATTAGATTTGCAGCATGTCCAATAGCAAGCAACGGGGGCTTAGAAAGCCCGGTCAAGCTTTTGCAACACAATAATAAAATGAGAATCACACCACTATAACTATACCTCCTCCAAAGATTCACAAAGCTTATTAGCATTTAGCACATTATACAGTAGCTGATGCAATTATTTAAGCTGTTAAAAGGTTACATTTTTATCCTATATAGAGTCCACTGGGCTCAGTCTTCAAAGCATATCGAAACTAAATCAAAATGTAATACAACTTACCAGTCCTTAGTTTTTTTATTTGTTTGTATTTTCACCTAGTGACCTGATAATAAGAACCTTCCGACCCTCTGTTTCTAAACTCATTGTTCCGCTATACCTATGGGGGTAGCCATTAATAGCACACAGGCTGAACTTCAAACATGTCTGCACTCATTCAGCTCCGTTACATGGGGTATTAATGGGACTAGTAATTTAAACAAGAAATATGGTGCTTGTGGACTTTTTTTTAAGCTCACAGGAGTGACAAGCACACTGCATTTCTGTCAAGATCAACATGCATTTCCTCTACTTACTAAAACTTGCTGTTTTTAGGCAAAAAAAATTAAACTAAAGCACCACCACATTTAAGAACTTTTTTGTTTTTTTGTTTTAGGTTTAGTGCAAATATGTCTTAATTTAGTTGTACAGTTTAAAGATTCAGTTTAGGACATTGTAGTATGCATTAAAGCAGTGGTCCTCAACTTCTGTCCTCAGGGGACCCACTAATGGGCCAGGTTTGCAACTTAAAGCAGAAGTAAACCCATCCATTTACCAGTTTCATTTACGACATGTGCCGGAAATGTAAAGCCTCTTTCACACGCTGAGCAGGCAGATGACAGCTCCATCTCTGCACACTGTGGGGATGGACCTGTCAGAGCTCCGCTCTCCCCTATGGGGGATCGAATGAAAATGGACCACCTATCTGTTTTCATCTGATCCGATCCACCAGATGGATGGAAAATAGGGTTTCCATACATCTGAATTTAGCTGATCACCACTGACATCTGTCGCTCCATACAACTGCATGGAGCGTCCATTCAGGTCCGCCTAAAAAACTAACAGGCGGACCTGAATGGTCTGCCCGTGTGAAAGGGGCCTTGCACTCCAATTGGTTGTGCTCTCAACCAAACTGTCATGGTGGTGGGAGTGTTATGTTCTGGGGTTGCATGAGTGCTGCCGGCACTGGGGAGCTACAGTTCATTGAGGGAATCATGAATGCCAACATGTACTGTGACATACTGAAGCAGAGCATGATCCCCTCCCATCAGAGACTGGGCCACAGGGCTGTATTGCAACATGATAACGACCCCAAACACACCTCCAAGAGGACCAATGCCTTGTTAAAGAAGTTAAGGGTAAAGGTGATGGACTGGCCAAGCATGTCTTCAGACCTAAACCCCATTGAGCATTTGTGGGGCATCTTCAAACGGAAAGTGGAGCAGCGCAAGGTCTCTAACATCCACCAGCTCCGTGATGTTGTCATGGAGGAGTGGGAGTACAAGATCTCTAACATCCACCAGCTCCATGATGTCGCCATGGAGGAGTGGAAGAGGACTCCAGTGGCAACCTGTAAAGCTCTGGTGAACTTCATGCCCAAGATTGTTAAGGCAGTGCTGGCAAATAATGGCGGCTACACAAAATATTGACACTTTGGAGATTTTCACTTAGGGGTGTACTCACTTTTGTTGCCAGCGGTTTAGACATTAATGGCTGTGTGTTGTTATTTTGAGAGGACAGAAAATGTACACTGTTATACAAGCTGTGCACTCACTACTTTACATTGTAGCAAAATATTTACAAAAATGTGAGGGGTGTACTCACTTTTGTGAGATACTGTACATATCAGGAACACCATATGTTGCAAAGTATCATGTATTTTGCTAAATAAACAGACAGATGTGTCATACAGAATAGAAAGTGAATGTGTTTTGTGAAACAGGTATTGTGCCACCTTGTGGTGCAGAGGCAATAATTCACACAGTCAGGTGCAATATAAAACTTATATTGAAGTTATTCAGCAACAGTTCACAATAAAATCTGTAGGACAGCTGCCCAGCTGGGCACACTTACAGTTTCCAATGGTGTGAAGAGGCAGGTTACAGCCGAACCAACAGCATCTGTTGTACGGAGGACAGATTACGGCCTAACCGTCTCATGCTTAATCGGGAAGGTATCCAGAGAGTTGTGACCTTAAGCTTTCCCTTCTCATCAGGAACCTTTCCCTATCACTAGTACTGTCTCTAACAAATGGAGTACCTTTTCTTGCACTGCCCACTCGCATAAAGCGTGCCAAAACCGGGCCAGGAGCTTAAATAGTCCCTGACACACCTAAGATGGCCACTAGAGCCACTAGAGAAACCATAGAGGAACCTTGTTCCCCCAAGACATCCTCTCTAACTGCATTGCCGCTGTGGTTAAACTCCACCTGAAGTGGAGACAGCAGACTACACCTGCCTACATGTTCACTTCCCAGGACCCAGGTGTATATTGGTACTCTGAATTGAGTCCTATTAGACAGTACCCCACTTCTGGTGTCCAACAAACTACATGTGCATCTGCTATTGAGAACAAACACAAATATACAAACTTAGGGGCAGATTCACGTAGAACTGCGGCGGCGTAACGTATCTCCTTTACGTTACACTGCCGCAAGTTTTACGGGCAAGTGCTTGATTCACAAAGCACTTGCCTGTAAAGTTGTGGCGGCGTAGCGTAAAGTCCACCGGCGCAAGCCCGCCTAATTCAAATGATCCAGGTAGGGGGCGTGGATCATTTAAATTAGGTGCGTTCTCGCGCCGATCGTACTGCGCATGCTCCGCCTCGAAATTTCCCGCCTTTCCTGTGCGCGAAATTACGTCGCAAGTACGTCATTGGTTTCGACGTTAACGTAAATGGCGTCCAGCGCCATTCACTGACGACTTACACAAACGACGTAAAATTTTCAAATTTCGACGTGGGAACGACGGCCATACTTAACATTGGATACGCCACCTAGGGGGCATGTTTATCTTTACGCCGCGTATCTCTTACAAAAACGTTCATGAATCGGCGTAACTAGTCATTTGCATATTCTACGCCGACGGCAATGGAAGCGCCACCTAGCGGTCAGCGTAGATATTGCACCCTAAGATACGACGGCCATCTCAGTTTGAGAATACACTTAAACATACGACGGGCTTAGATTCGGAGTTACGTCGGAGTATCTGCTGATACGCCGGCGTAATTCTATGTGAATCTGCCCCATAGTGCTTTAAACGGCACCAAATCTGTGCCTGCATCAATCCAACCTCATATAGAATTGACCCAGAGGGCTTTATATACTTATAAAATGTATTAAAATTCAGTGCTTATTGCAACTTCACGTCAGCAAACACATACAAATGCCAAACATGTGTCTTCCCCCAGCTATCATATGTCTTCCCCAAGATAAGACTGCAGAAGGATCAAACAACAAAAGAACCAAGCAGTTAAAACACTGAGGTATTCACGGGAATGAAGAGCTGAAAGTCAACCACAGTGAGTTAAAGTGGATGTAAACCCCAATTTTATTTTTTATTTTTTTTTGATGGCACAATGTACAGTATAAGATTTCCTATCATCTGTGCCCTGTCTTGCCACACAGAGTTAATCCAGCTCTGAGCAATCCTCTTTTATTGTTCAGTGAAATAAAACGGACTTACAGAGAAAAACCTTGGTCCGTTCCGCCCCCTTGCTGTGAGGGACAGGTTATTTACATATCTCATGCACTAGCTTCAGACAGGCATTATTTTTTAACTCCCACCCCCACTGAATGAATGAATGAATGAATGACTTGTATAGCGCAACGCATGCGAACTGAATCGCCTCTGGGCACTTTTTTCCAGCCAGTATCTGCTTGGCTGGTGCGGTCATTTTTACCCCGTAGGATCATGACACGCTAGGGACACACAGTCATATATATATATATACATATATACTGGGCCAATTTGGACGAGATCCAATTTACCTACCAGCATGTCTTTTGGAGTGTGGGAGGAAACCGGAGTACCCGGAGGAAACCCACGCAGACACAGGGAGAACATGCAAACTCCAGGCAGATGGTGTCGTGGTTGGGATTCGAACCAGTGAACCTTTTGCTGCTAGGCGAAAGTGCTACTCACTGCACCACTGTGCTGCCACTCCTTTTCTAAAGTCATGTGGTTACTTTTCTGGATTTTGACTGGATGTTAGTGATCATAGCGGAATTCAGTGTAAGAAATAAGGGGTGACAAGGGGAGTGTAGAGGTGTGCAGGGAGTCTACTGACGTCACAACTCCACCCACCAAGCTCCAGACAACAGATCCACCCACATAATCTGCAGTTTTTCAGGTCTCATAACAGACAGAGGGGAGACATTTGACAGGTAATGATACATGCAGGAGGCATCTATATCCTTATGCCCCATACAGACGGTCATTTTTTGTGATGAAAAAAAAATGACGTTTGAAGTGATGAAAAAAAACGACATTTTTGAAACTTCATTTTCAAAAACGATGTAGCATACACACCATCATTTTGAAAAATGATGAACAAAGTGACGGCACTCTAAAGGGGAAGTTCTATTCGCCTTGAGGCTGCTTTTAGCTGGTTACTTGTTAGTAAAAGATGATTCGTGCTTTTTTGTCTGTTACAGCGTGATGAATGTGCTTACTCCATTATGAATGGTAGTTTTACCTCCCGTCTCAAAACTTGCTTCTGGGCATGTGCGGGTTTAAAAACGTCGTTTTGCCCACACACTATCATTTTCATTGACACAAAAAATGACATTTTGAAAAACGACACAAAAAATTCGAGCATGTTCGAATTTTTTTTTTGTCATTTTTCAGAAGACATAAAATGACATTTTGCCCACACACGATCATTTTAATTGACATTTTTAAAAATGTCATTTTATTTCATCACAAAAAATGACCGTCTGTACGCGGCATTATAGATCAGCACTACGGCAGTAGTTTAGAAGAGGATGAGAGTGGGTTTACATCCACTTTAAGGTAGCAGATCTTACCACAGAAGAAGACAAATGGTGGCTCCAAAACTCAAACCATTGACCATATGCCATGTTGCAGCAAACGGAGGATTCGGTTCCCCCACCTTGTTTCAACTCTTTAAACTCCTGCCAGACTCACAAACCAGACACATTATTTCCAGATGATGAGGTTGGTGCAGACATCTTGTGCATGCTCCAGCTTTGGGGAAGCTTCCGGCAGTGCCTGGACAAGGTCATCTAGAGCCCAGGGCGAACATGACAAATTGCGCCCCCCCCCCCAAAGACGTGTCAGCAAAAAATCCCCCCAAAAAAGAAAGCATTAATCTGCATGCCCCTCAAGCATAAATTCCACTAAGTACAAATCCAACCCCCTGCTAAAATACCCTCTCCTGGCACAAATCTATCCTCCCCAGCTCAAATCCTCTCTTTCCCCATATTTTTTTAGCACAAATTCACCTCACAAAAAAAGTGCCCAGGGCAGCTTCCCCTCCTGCCCACATTTATCTTGGCCCTGGCTGGCAGCCATGCCAACTGGAAATGATGTGTAAAATGTATTAAACTTGGGCGAAAAAGGAAAATTACTACCTGTTGCTATGCATAGGAACAAGTATTTTTATGTTTTTATTTGCTTATTTGTTTAGTGGAGAAACCCTTTTACTCTGTATTCTGCCAATGAAAATCACAATCAATAATAGACCGCAGATATGACACATTTCCCAAGCTTTATTCTTTTGTCACGTCTAGAATGATGTATATATATACTGTATATTTTTTGCTTTATCTGTTTTATGGTTTGGATCTGTTTTTTTTTTTCTTTATTGCCTTCTCAGGAGGTATGCTATATCTTTTCAGTTCACCTAGCTGTCCTTGACTTATAAAAAAGATAGAAGCCATTGATCATGAGATTTCTGTTTCATTCTCTCCACAGTATTAACCTGGACATTTCTTCACCATGATAAACATTCATCTACTATTTGGCTGAAAGTTTTTCAGTATACACCTTACAGAATACATTCTAGAGAGAAGATGCAATATAATTAGCTGCCTGATTAAAAATAATATCCACTATAATGAAACACAAAGGAGTAGGTGATCAAATTGCTTTTTTATGCTGTAAATTGCTAGCACTGCTTTTACAAGAAGGTTAATTATTTCTAACATTGGTGTTATTAGTTTAGTTTTTGCACTGGCAGTAATGTAGAAAATACCATTCATCTTGGGCGGTTCTAAGTGCTTCCAAGGGCTAAATGTAACACCTCATCATGAAAAATAAATAAAAAAGTCTGATTCTTTGGAGGGTTCATTTGATCTATGTAAGAAAGGAGGGTGAATGGCAAGTGTATGCTTGTGCCACATCCAGTAAATTTGAGAAAAGAAAAAGGGGGGTTCCCCTGGGTGGACTTTTAAGGCACTAATAATATTTCAAAATATACAGGATATTGAGAGTAAAAAAAGTTTTATTCACAATTGTACATATTCATCAATATGTTTAAATATTAAATTAAAATACAGAGTTCCAAAGATTGTCACCATATAGGTAAATACAAGAAGAACCTTCTTTACACCCGACACGTTTCGGGATAACCTTCTTCAGGGGTGTGTAGAGAAGGACAATTAGTTCATCTATATATATAAAACTCAACGTGTGTGTGTGTGTTTGTATGTATGTATGTATGTATGTATGTTCCAGCATCACGTCCAAACGGCTAAAGATATTAACATGAAACTTGGCACACATGTTACTTATATGTCAGCAACAAACATAGGATAGGTGGTTTAACCCTTACCCACCCCCATTTGCCATGGTCGGGGTTTTCCTTTAAAGTCCCATTCAACTCTATGGGAAATACATGTTACTTCATAACTTCCAAACGGCTGTAGATATTTCGATAACACTTGGTCACATGTTACTTATATGTCCACTTAAACTATAGGATAGTTAATTTATCCCTTAACTACCCCCATTTGTGAGGGTCGGGGTTTTTGTTTAAAGTCCCATGCAAATCGATGGGAAATGTATGTTCCCACATAACTTCTGTACGCCTGGAGATATTTCAATAATACCTGGTACACATATTACTTATATGCCAAATAAAAATATATGACAGTTAAATTAACCCTTACCTACACCCTTATATAAAAGATGGGTATATTTATATTACTATGATTTTCCTCCCCAAAAGGTTAAGATAGGAAGACCGGGCAACGCCGGGTATTCAGCTAGTGTATTATAAAGGATGGTGAATATTTCATTGGATACGTTTTAAAAGAATTAAAAATATACAGCACGCTGGGTTCAAGCAATGGGGTTGCCAGTCAAAAAAGGTATCAGGATGTACAATTAATGCAAGTTTTGGATGTTCATCCCGTTAGGGAGAAATTATTCCAAAGATCAAGATGCCTGTGGATCAGCCAGAAGGGATATACTGGGACTGGATTGGAGGTTCCTGATTATATGAGATCCGCAGCAAACCTAATAATGTCCGCTGTCAAAGAGTACACTGAATTATTGACAGGAGCAACATCACCGCTTGCCAACCAAGCAAAGAATGCTCATTGATGAATATGTACAATTGTGAATAAAACCTTTTTTTACTCTCAATATCCTGTATATTTTGAAATATTATTAGTGCCTTAAAAGTCCACCCAGGGGAACCCCCCTTTTTCTTTTCTCATTTGATCTATGTAAGTCAATTAGATTGTACCTTTAATGTTTTTAAGTGTAGTATAACACAATGAAAAATCCCTTTGTCTTCCGTGAACTAAGTCCAAATGCCCTTTCATTTGTGTCTTATGCCTAGTACACACGAGAGGATTTATCCACGGAAACGGTCCTCCGGACCGTTTCCTCGGATAAATCCTCTGGCGGATTTTGATCTCCTGGTTGTACTAACCAGGAGATCAAAATCCCCACGGAATTCCATCCGCGGTGACGCGTCGCGCCGTCGCCGCGATGATGACGCGGCGACGTACGCGACGCTGTGATATAAGGACTTCCACGCATGCGTCGAATCATTACGACGCATGCGGGGGATGGATTCGGACGGATTGATCCGGTGAGTCTGTACAGACCAGCGGATCAATCCGTTGGAATGGATTTCAGCTGATAGATTTCTTAGCATGTTAGGAAATTTGTATCCGCTGGAAATCCATCCCCGGGGACAAAAATCCGCGGAAACAGATCCGCTGGATTGTACACACCAGGGGATCTATCCGCTGAAACCGGTCAGCGGATCAATTTCAGCGGATCGATCCTCTCGTGTGTACGGGGCCTTACATGAAGCTCACAGTAGAAGGGGTTCAGAATCAGAGGCAGGGCTGTCAATTCAGATAACCATGGACAGGACTAGGTGTGGCCAGGTTCTGGTTGGCCACAGGTGCTTGAATCAGTAGTGCAAATGCTGATAGCCGCACCCCCTGCAACTTTGTTTTTCCACTGCAAGGCAAGCAGGTATGGCCGACATGAAAGTGGCAACAAAAGAAGAAAGACACATGGCCCTCAAAATGCGCTAGCTGTTCCCATACTTAATGGATTGTCATTGGGTGGCATTTGATCATGACAAGCCTGTGTCTTTCTTCTTTTATAAAAATTTTGATGTACGTGAACTCAACGTCCAAATTTTGTTTAATTAGTATGGTTTTCGTTCGAAAAAAATTGTAGGCAGAAGACTACGCATGCTCAGAAACAAAATAATACATACATAACGATTTAACACATGATGTCACTCATGAAGTTGTATTCTGGCGTATGAGAATTTTTGTATGGTGAGTAAATTAATCACTTTTGACATGAGACTAGTATGCAACAAAAAACGGATGTTTGGTCATCTGAAAATTTGATCGTGTGTACGGGCCTTAAGAGTGGATAAGGATTAGCACTCTGGTCATGTTTTCAGTGTTATCCAGGGCTCCATAACAGAGATTTACTCTCACGTCCTGTCCTGCTGACAACATCGTACTTGACATAATATTAGGCAAACTCTCCAACAGCAATACAGGAAAAAAATGCTTTATTTCAGTAGAGTAGAGGACCCCTCAATTCCTGTCTGGTGAAACTGTCATTATCAAGACAAAAAAAGGGAGGGAAAATTCCCCTAGCAAAGCACACCTCTGTACCCCCGAGCACATGCATGTACCCTCAGCACACATCTGTACCTCCCATCACACTTATGTACCCCCTACATGCTTCCATACTCCTGAAACACCTCTGTACCTCCCAGCAGCATACTTCTGAATCCCCCAGCACATCACTGTACCTCCCAGCACACCTCCCTCACCCCCCCACCCAGCATACTTCCAAGTCCCCCTAGCACACTTCCTTACCCCAGCACACTTCTGAACCCCCAGCACACCTCAATAAAACCCAGCACACCTCCATAATCTCAGCACACCTCTGTCATACCTGCCAGCACACTTCTGAATCCCCCACAACACACCTCTGAACCTCCAGTACACTTCAGTACCCCCAGAAAATCTCTATACCCCAGCAAACCTACATAATCCCAGTGCACCTCCATATGTCCTAGTACACCTCTGTACACCCCAGTATCCTTTCCTACCCCCAGAGAACCTTAGTACCCCAGCGCACTTTTGTAAACCAAGCCAACTTCTGAATACCTCAGGACAACTCTGTACCCACTATTTGATTTAGCCACTAAAGCAGCTGGGAGAAGTCCAGTGAAACTGGTCAGGAGATTCATGTGACCACCTCTGATGTTGTGACCACAACAATATGACCCTGAGGATTTGAAGCAAGGCATGACCTTGATGACCAAGCATTGAGTTTGATGAAGCTCCCCAGGACCAGATAAGTACTGTTCAAAAATGTATCTTGAAGGAATATTGACTGTGTAACAACCTACTTAGTCCAGATTATGCACTCCAAAGGACTCCACAAGAATCTTATTGGTAGCCCAGTGCTCTAAATATTTTTAGTACGAGGGAGGGAGTCTAGGATACAGAGTTATTTTACGATTGAATACATGAATACATGAAAGATACTTCACTATTACATCTTGTTCCTGACATTTGAACCTCCTCTAGACCACTACTACCAGCCTCTGGAAACATTTAATCCAGTGTTTGGTTGTCTTCACCATTTTCCATCGGTCTGTGTTCATTTGGAGCTGGGACTTTGGTACAACATCCATGCCTTCCGTGGTTCATCTTCACTCCTTTACCTCACAGGACAATCTTGGCAGCTACCAGGGTGTACAGCTCCATCTACGTTTCTTCCCTTAAGTTGTTTAGTGCTAATATAGAGGACATTATATACAATATATACAACACATAGCACTTATGGTTCTACAGTACAATTGTAGAGGTGGTCACATTATTTTAGCAATGTATGTGTCTTGTCATATGTGTGTTTTTATATGTAGCTTTTCATAACTTTTTCATACCATTAAACGTTTTGCCTTATTGAGGTGTACGGTGGGCTGTGAGAGTTTTTTGTTTTGTCAAGTGTGAAGGTAGTTGAGCTAAATTCAGTTTTTTTATTCTTGAGTTACACATCGCTGTACCCCCACACCTGTACCTTCCAGCCTCCTCTGCACTCTACCATTTCCAGATCCATACTCCCAGCACACCACTGCACCCACCCAGGGACATTTCAGAACCTAAACACCCCCCCCCCCCCTCCAAAGCGCTAGCATTTTATTACTATACTGTATAGGCTCCAGTTAAGCTATTTATGTTAATGATGGAAATGTTATGGTGCTTCTAATTGCTCTGTGGAGACATCACTCAGGGAAAGTAAATGCAGATAATAAAAAGAAGTTCACCATGTAAAATGATAACACAATTTAGTACACCTACAGTAAATAAAAATATTACTTCAAGAACAAATGACCAACAACAGTGCAATAAAAATAAAAATAAAAGTGAGCCAAACAGCAAAGTGATTACCGGTAACATTAACAACTTCACAGGTGAACTCAGTTATGTATATCACACCAATATTAATAGTTGAATAAATGCAGAGCACTGTTACAGGCTTGCTTTTACAGCATATCTCTCTTTTTATAATAAATGGTGATGAAATAATACTGCACTATGGCGCTCTTGTGTTCTTTCTTCTTATGGTTGATGCGATTTTGAGAGACTTAAAGGATCACTAAAGGAAACATTTTTTTTAGCTAAATAGCTTCCTTTACCTTACTGCAGTACTGGTTTCATGTCCTCATTGTTCGTTTTTGCTTTGAAGTTGCTGTAATTCTGCTGTGATCTCCACACTTCCTGCTTGTCTGGCTCCTTATGAAAAATCTCATGGCAGCTTTTTACTGTGGTCCAAGCTGTGTGTCTAAAACTCCTCAGAACCAATCAGATTCATTTTAAAAACAAAACACTGCCCTGGATTTGTTTGTTTTTGTTCTGTGTGTCTCTTTACTTCACAGAAACATGAAACCAGTTTACAAATGAAAGTGAAACTGTAGGCACATTATATGATTGAATTTAATCTATTTGTAATCATTTTTAAAAGGAATCAGTTAACTTTTATGTCTCTATACCCTGTAAACAGTCATTTCAGCAAAAAAAAAATTTGTTTAGTGATCCTTTAAGCTGTGAATACAGCAGCGGAAGGGTCCCTGCTTTGTATCCATCCATGTCCCTGGCATATCTTGAGTGCTGTTAGACTTCTTTTTACATGAGACTAACAACCTTGTATGTGGTTTTATGCATTACTTTATAGTGGTGAAACACTGAAGCAGGTCACGAATAATTTGATTTGCACGGCGATGGTCACTTATGGACTTTAAAGAAAATTTATTCAACTATTAATATTTGTGTGATGCACATAATTGACATCACCTATGAAGTTAAATAAGCATTAAGGTAAGGCTGTATTGGGCATACTTCCCATGTGGGTCACAGGAGTGTACAGTGCCTTGAAAAAGTATTCATACCCCTTGAAATTTTCCAAATGTTTTCATGTTACAACCAAAAACGTAAATATATTTTATTGGGATTTTATGTGATAGAGATAGACCAACACAAAGTGCACATAATTGTGAAATGGAGGGAAAATAATAAATGGTTTTAACCACTTGGTAACCGCCCCATAGACAATATACGTCTACAGGGCGGGTGGTTAACTCTAGGAGGGCGTCAATGTACGTCCTCCCAGAGTCCGTCTCCCGCGCGTCCCCTGGGGCGCGCACACAGGAACATTCGTGACCGCCGGGTCCAGAGGACCCGGCCGATCACGAATCGCGGTAAACGGCCGCTGATAGCGGCCGTTTACCATGTGATCGCTCCGTCCAATGACGGAGCGATCACATGTAAACAAACCGGCGTCTTTTGATGACGCCGGTTCCTCCCTCCTCTCTCTGTACCGAGCGGTACAGTGTGAGAGGGGGGAGCGCGGGTGTCAGCAGCGCTGTGGATGGATCTGTGACTATTGCAGTCACAGATCCATCCATCCCTGCTCAGCCATCCCTGAAACCCCCTGCAATACTGTGCAATACCCCCCCTACAATACTCTGCAATACTCTGCATACCCCCTACAATACTCTGCAATACCCCCCCTGCGCAATACTCTGCATACCCCCGGCAATACTCTGCATACCCCCCTGCGCAATACTCTGCATACCCCTCTGCGCAATACTCTGCATATCCCCCTGCGCAATACTCTGCATATCCCCCTGCAAAATACTCTGCATACCCCCCTGCGCAATACTCTGCATATCCCCCTGCGCAATACTCTGCATACCCCCCTGCGCAATACTCTGCATACACCCCTGCGCAATACTCTGCATACCCCCCTGCGCAATACTCTGCATACCCCCCTGCGCAATACTCTGCATACCCCCCTGCGCAATACTCTGCATACCCCCCTGCACAATACTCTGCATATCCCCCTGCGCAATACTCTGCATACCCCCTCCGAAATACTCTGCATACCCCCCCTGCAAAATACTCTGCATACTCCCCCTGCGAAATACTCTGCATACCCCCCCCTGCGAAATACTCTGCATACCCCCCCCTGCGAAATACTCTGCATACCCCCCCCCCCCTGCGCAATACTCTGCATACCCCCCTGTGCAATACTCTGCATACCCCCCTGCGCAATACTCTGCATACCCCCCTGCGAAATACTCTGCATACCCCCTGCGCAATACTCTGCATACCACCCCCTGCGCAATACTCTGCATACCCCCCCTGCTCAATACTCTGCATACCCCCCTGCGCAATACTCTGCATTACTCCCCGGCAATACTCTGCATTACTCCCCGGCAATACTCTGCATTACTCCCCGGCAATACTCTGCATTACCCCTGCACAATTACTCTGCAATACCCCCGCACCAATACTCTGCAATACCCCCGCACCAATACTCTGCAATACCCCCGCACCAATACTCTGCAATACCCCCGCACCAATACTCTGCAATACCCCCGCACCAATACTCTGCAATACCCCCGCACCAATACTCTGCAATACCCCCACACCAATACTCTGCAATTCCCCAACACCAATACTCTGCAATACCCCGGCTAATACTCTGCAGTACCCAGAAAATACTCTTGGGAAAAAATGCGTTTTAACCACTTCCCGCCCGCCGGCCGTCATGACGTCCTTGACTTTGTGCGGGGATATCTGAATGATGCCTGCAGCTACAGGCATCATTCAGATATCATTTTTTTCAGCCGGCGATTCCCTACACCATAAGAATGATCATGGCCGCTGTTCCGCCTCTTGATTGTTCTTACGGGAGGCGAAAGGGGACGTCTCCTCTCCCTTCTCCCTCCGGTGCCTCTTCTGACTCACCGCTACGATCGAAACCAGGATCGTTTTATTTTTTTTAATTTTTTTTCAGGCTTCCCAGCCTAGAGGTGAGTTGTGGGGTCTTATTGACCCCACATCTCACTGTAAAGAGGACCTGTCATGCTATATTCCTATTACAAGGGATGTTTACATTCCTTGTAATAGGAATAAAAGTGATCAAAACATTTATTTTTGGGGAAAAACATATCAAACTAAAATAAATAAAGTGAAATGAACAATAAAAATATATATTTTTTTTAAAGCGCCCCTGTTCCTGCGTGCTCGTATACAGAAGCGACCACATATGAAAACGGTGTTCAAACCACACATGTGAGGTATCGCTGCGAACGTTGGAGCAAGAGCAATACTTTTGGCCCTAGAGCTCTTCTCCAA
Organism: Rana temporaria; assembly: GCF_905171775.1. Taxonomy (NCBI): domain Eukaryota; kingdom Metazoa; phylum Chordata; class Amphibia; order Anura; family Ranidae; genus Rana; species Rana temporaria. The sequence goes on from NC_053491.1 coordinate 62,402,162, forward strand.
CTAAAAAGATGTAACCAGTAAAAATATTTAAAGCGTCGCCTATGGGGATTTTTAAGTAGCGAATTTTGCCGCCATTCCACAAGCGTGTGCAATTTTGAAGGGTGACATGTTGGGTATCTATTGACTCGGCGTAACTTCATCTTTCATATTATGCAAAAACATTGGGCTAACTTTAATGTTTTTTTTTTTTTTAAAAGCACAAAACCGTTTTATTTCCAAAAAAACACATTCGAACAATTGCTGCGAAAATAACGTGCGCAATAAAAAGTTGCAACGACCGCCATTGTATTCTCTAGGGTTTTTGCTAAAAAAGCATATATAATGTTTTGGGGTTCTATGTAATTTTCTAGCAAATAAATGATGATTTTTCCATGTAGGAGAGGAATGTCAGAATTGGTCTGGGTGTTCCAGAACGCCTGATGGTGCTCCCTGCAAGTCGGGCCTCTGTATGTGGCCACGCTGTGTAAAAGTCTCACACATTTGGTATCGGCATACTCAGGAGGAATAGCAGAATGTGTTTTGGGGTGTAATTAGTGTTATGCATATGCTGTGTGTGAGAAATAACCGGCGAATATGAACATTTTGTTAAAAAAAAAAAAAAAAAAAAAAAAAATCTTGATTTTGCAAAGAATTGTGGGAAAAAATTACAACTTCTAAAAACTCACCATGCCTCTTTCTAAATACCTTGGAATGTCTTCTTTCCAAAAAGGGGTAATTTGGGGGGTATTTGTACTTTTCTGGCTTGTTAGGGTCTCAAGAAATGAGAGAGGCTGTCAGTACATCAGATGTGATCAAATTGATAAATTTTCAGTAATTGGTACCATAGCTTGTAGACCCTATAACTTTCACCCAGACTAAATAATAACCCAATTTTTTTTTTTTTTTACCAAAGATATGTAGCAGTATACATTTTAGGCCAAATTTATGAAAAAAAATACTTTTTTGCAAAATGTTATAATAGAAATGAAGAAAAATTCATTTTTTTTACAAAATTTTCTTTCTTTTTTCATTTATAGCGGAAAAAATAAAAACCGCAGAGGTGATCAAATACCACCAAAAGAAAGCTCTATTTGTGGGAAAAAAAGGACAAAAATGTCATTTGGTTACAGTGTTGTATGACTGAGTTATTGTCATTCAAAATGTGAGAGCACCAAAAGCTGAAAATTGGTCTGGTTATTAAGGGTGTTTAAGTGCCCAGTTGTCAAGTGGTTAAAAAAAAAAGGTTACAAATAAATATGAGAAAAATGTGGGGTGCATTTGTATTCAGCCCCCCATAGTCAATACCTTGTAGAACCACCTTTTGCTGAAATTATAGTCTTACAAGTCTTTTAGGTTATGTCTCTACCAGCTTTGCTCATCTAGTGAGTGACATTTTAGCCCATTCTTCCTTTCAAAATATCTCAAGCTCTGTCAGATTGGATGAAGAGCGTCTGTGAACAGCAATTTTCAAGCCTTGCCACAGATTCTAAATTGGATTTAGGTCTGGACTTTGACTGGGCCATTCTAAAGCCCCATACACACGGTCGTACTTTTGGCCAACCAACTTCAAAATCTGCAACTTTTCAAATTTGTCCGATCGTGTGTACGCTCCATTGGACCAACTTTTTCTGGTTTCAACCGACAAAAAGTTGGGTCTGCGAACGGACCAACTTTTCGGCAACAGAAGTCGGATGGTGCCTTGTGTGACCGTGTGTACAGCAATCCAACCAACTTTTGTACAAAGTGCAAATACGCATGCTCAGAACCAATGTTAAAATCAACCAACAATAGCAGAAGTTAACCAAACGGTGGCAGTAAAGAGCAGAAAAGAGCAGAAAAACCACGTGATGATGGGAAAGTTTTAGAAAAGTTTGCAGAAAAGTCTGACTGTGTGTATGCTATTGGTGTGACCGGACAAATCAATTAGGACAAAAATCCAAGGGAAATTTTGTTGGATGTCCTACCGTGTGTACGGGCCTTAACACATAAATATACTTTGATCTAAACCATTCCGTTGTAGTTCTGGCTGTATGTTTGGGGTCGTTGTCCTGTTGGAAGGCAAACCTCAACCCCAATATCAAGTCTTTAGCAGTCTCTAACAGATTTTCTTCTAAGATTGCCCTGTATTTGGCTCCATCCAACTTCCCATCAGTTTCCCTGTCCCTTCTGAAGAAAAGCACCCCCCCCCACAATATGATGCTGCCACAACCTTGTTTCACGGTGGGGATAGTATGTTCATGGTGATGTGCAGTGTTAGTTTCCCACCATACATAGTGTTTTGCTTTTAGGCCAACAAGTTAAAGTTTGGTCTCATCTGACCAGAGCACTTTCTTCCACATGTTTGCTGTGTCCCCCACATGGCTTCTCACAAACTGCAAACAGGACTTTTTTTGGATTTATTTACACAATGGCTTTCTTCTTGCCACTCTTCCATAAAGGGTAGATTTGTGGAGTGCAAAAAGTTGTCCTGTGGACAGATTCTCCCAATTGAGCTGTGGATCGCTGCAGCTCTTTCAGAGTTATTATGGGACTCTTGAATGCTTCTATGATTAATGCTCTCCTTGCCTGACCTGTCAGTTTAGGTGGACAGCCATGTATTGGTAAGTTTGCAGTTGTGCTATACTCTTTTCATTTTCATATGATGGATTGAACAGTGCTCTGTAAGATGTTCAAAGCTTGGGATATTTTTTTATAACCTAACCCTGCTTTAAAGTTCTCCACAACTTTATCCCTGACCTGTCTGGTGTGTTCCTTGGTCTTTGTGGTGCTGTTTGTTCACTAAGATTCTCTAACAAACCTCTGAGGGCTTCACAGAACAGAGCTGTATTTATACTGAGCTTAAATTGCACACAGGTGGACTCTATTAAATAATTAGGTGACTTCTGAAGGCAATTGGTTCCACTAGATTTTAGTTTTGGGTATCAGAGTAAAGGGTGCTGAATACAAATGCACCCCACACTTTTCACATATTTATTTGTAAAACATTTTGAAAACCATTTATCATTTTCCTTCCACTTCACAATTATGTGCCACTTTGTGTTGGTCTATCACATAAACTCCCTAGAAAATACATTTACGTTTTTGGTTGTAACGTGGAAAATGTCAAGGGGTATGAATACTTTTTCAAGGCACTGTACTTAGTTTTGTATTCCTGTGATCCAAATTCAGCTGACAGCAGGCTAAAATCTGTTGTTGGCTGATGTCACAGAGCCTGTCTGCAGAGACTCCCACAATAATGTTGGGTTTCACCCAGATGCCTGACCGTCAGTTGGCTCAGCCTCTCAGACGCAAACTGAGAGCCTGATCCAGCTGCTCCCATCACCTCCACGATCTGGTGTTCCAGTGAGCACTGGAGGGGAATACCACAGAGCGGTGACTGACAGTAACCTCCCTGTGCTCAGCGCAGACATGAGAACTGAGTGATTAACAGTCTTTGATCGCTCAGTTCTCAGTGTAAAACTGGCGGGGGGACAGCAGGAAAGCACACCTGGCACACCCTGTGTGCACGCCTATGCAGCCATCTAGATAAGTATATAGGTTTGCTTTTTTAACTTCCCATACGTCTCTTTTAATGTTGATCACTTTGCTTTTTGGTTCAAATTACTTTTCTTTTGATGTTGGTCATTTGTTCTTAATGGGATGGCGCAACATGTTTTTAGTTTTATTGTTATCTTCTATTCAAATATTCCTAGCCCTGTTGCAGAAAACCACTTTAGGGGCCAGTTCACACCAGAACACAGTGCAATTTTGCAGCGGGTGTCAATATTAAGGTAATGACACTCCAAATGCAGTTTGCAAATGCAGTGCGTTTAACCACTCCAGATCACATTGTACAGAAGTACCATGCAATGCAGTTGCAGTGAGTTTCCATAGGTAGTGCATACACTACTTTTGGTGCGGTGTAGTATTCAAAATATATGGGCTGAAATAGCATCGCACAAAACTGCAAGTGAATCGAACATGCATTCTTGCGTAATTCCTGGTGTGAACTGGCCCTAACAATAATCTTTCAGGCCCCGTACACACGACCGAGTTTCTCGGCAGAATTCAGCCAGAAACTCGGTCGGAGCTGAATTCTGCCGAGAAACCCGGCCGTGTGTACACTTTCGGCCGAGGAAGCCGACGAGGACCTCGGCGATGGAAATAGAGAACATGTTCTCTATTTCCTCGTTGTTCAATGGGAAATTTCGGCTTGCCGAGATCCTCGGCGGCTTCACAAGGAACTCGACGGGCAAAACGATGTGTTTTGCCCGTCGAGTTCCTCGGACGTGTGTACGGGGCCTCACATGTAAGACAGTATCCCTGCTTTACTTTTCCTCCTCAGAATGCAAGTCTATGGGTTAACCAAATAATTGTAAATAATGCACTCTCTATGTAGCAGTTAATTAAGACAGAATAATAAATCCTATATAATAATAAAATAAACATAATAACTACACTGAGCCATGGAGAGCTCCCTCTACTGGCTTAAATAGAAATCACTATATTAAGTGTAGTTACAAAAAATATTGGCATACTGTAAAAGCTATATATTTTGGCTTTATTAAGAATTCACTTGCATGCCTCTTTTCCTCCTCCCGGATTTGTACAGAGTGATGCTGAAGTTTCAGTGTGTGTGTGCATAACTGCATAAAGAGCAGTCAAGGGGATCATAAAAAAATCTCACACAATCCTCATACTTTTTTCTTTTTCTCACGTACATTTATCTGATCCCCTTGACAGCTCTGATGTTTTAATGTCAGAACATGCAGCTTTAACAGATATTAACTGGGATTTGTTAAATACACAAGTGACTTTATATATAAACTTTGGTAAATGCTATCCTTACAAAGGGTGATTAACAAAGCCATCACTTCAGAGTTCATTAGAAACACTTTATTAGTGTGGGTATTAGCATACTTTTCATTGTAAATTTCTAAAAATAGGGCTCTTCAAAGTTTTAATAATCTATTTGTTAAAGTATAACTTAAGGCAAAACTTTTTTTTTCAATTTGGATAGAGAGGAGATGGATTAGAACACCTCTAAGGTTTTTATTGCTGTCTGCAGTTCAATTCTAGGTTTTAAACTCCCCTTGTCATATATTAACCCCTTCACACCGACATAACACATACATTATATACAGCCCCAAATATATGCATATATGTATATCTGTCTTTGTGCTGGGAGCATGGCACACAGCTCACTCCCAGCACAGAGACCGGGGTTTCACCAAGAGCCCTGGGTCCCATACTAACAATTGCCACCTGGAACTCCCGATTCCAGGTCACCTGATCGATGTGGCTGCCTCTGATTGGCTACCATAGTGATCCGTCACTGTGAAGCCCGCCTCTGTGTTTCCCTCTCTGTGAATGGAGAGGAAAGATACATTGTATTTTTCTCCCTCTTTTGCAGAAAGAATAAAAAGTGTGTGTATAAAAAACGAAATAACAAAAAATAATAATAATACAAAATTAAAGAAAAAATTAAGAAAAAAATGCCTAAATCAAGGTTTGATCTAAGTCCGTGCCAGGGTTAGTGTCAGAATCTGCGGGGGTCTATGTCACTTTCTGTCCCGCCCGATGTCTTCTGGGAAACACACAGGTCCCATAAGAGAGGACCAGTGAGAATGCGCAGTGCAACTCACGCATGCGCAGTAGGAAATCGGGAAATGAAGCTGCAACACTCCACTTCCTGATTCCCTCACCGAGGATGGTGGCGGGGGAAGCCAAGAGCTGAGAAATTGCTCGGCTTCGGCTGCCGACATCGTGAGCACCCTGAACAGGTAAGTGTCCATTTATTTAAAGTCAGCAACTGCAGTATTTGTAGATGCTGGCTTTTAATAAAAAATATGTAGGCGGACCTCCACTTTAAGGACGCCACGGCCAGCTCCTTAACAACTAGCTATTACTGTTCCCTGATAGGGCAAGGCTTTGTCCAATCAGGGCGTGGAATGCACTGTGCAACACACTGTGCATTTCAGGGAGTTCTGTGGGACAAATATCCGTGGAACACCCTGCAAATTTGTTTGTTCCCTGATGGAGCAAACAGCCAATGTTCAGCCCAAACTCTTGCCCGGGCCGAACCGTTCGCCCAGCACTAATGTCAAGGACTAGAAAATATATATTTTTTCATAATAAAATAACATTTTAATATTTACATTCACAATACGGAACCAGGTGCCATGCTCTTCAGGTTGTTGTACAGATCTTTATAAAGTTGACTTACTGTGCTGTAAAACCTGAATAGCAAGAGATCATCGAAGGAGGGAGACATCCCTTCTCTCTTTCCAGGCAGCTAATGACCTGCACGAGTTTACATGATTAGACAAAAGCAGACAAGAAAGGGGAATTCAAAGGGGAAGGCAAAGCTTGACTTTCTTATTCGAAAGTCCATATGTTCAGTATATTTGGCAAAAAAATGTCATGGAATATGATACATTTTTTATGTATATACTAAATATTTTATACTGTTAAGAGAAAAAAACCAATACATAATTGTTTGTAAATGTGTGAAAATATACCAAAGCTGGTAAAGTTTCCCTTTAGTAAAAAAAGAATAGCAAGGTGATTTACATACAGGAGTACCTCAATATATCCCATGGCCAGTCATTCAGGTAAGGCAGTGGTGTGAAATTTATTTCATAAGTACAAGCCAGCTAGAGCTTAGGCTAATATCTGCAGAGACTAATATGAAGTACAAACAAGCATGCACTGTCATGGGAACTGAAATGGCAGAACAGGATATAGAACATATACTCCTATTCCAATATAAGCAAAACACAGGGATGCTAAAAAAACTGATTAGATTTAAATTCATGGGAGAGAATTGGAAGAGCTGTCGTTCAGTATAAATGAAGGTTATAGCTAGAAAATTAAGGTTGTGCAAATGTCTGTCATTTTCACACCGTAAAAAAAACAAAAACAAACAAAAAATCTAAATACAAACAGGCACTGTTAGGCCTCATTTACATCAGTGTACCTATCCATACACCTATACTAAGGGATGTCTTTGCCCACACAGGATGCACAGTTTTTTTTGCATCTGCATGAAGGCAATCCTATTCTTGTCTATTGGGATACAGCAGTCAATGTACATTTGGGGACTGTACCCACACTCACATGGCTGTCAAATTGAGACCAAAGGCTGTGACTGTGCAGTCTCTGTGTCCACCTAGGAAATGGGAATCATGGGCGTCCGCTCCATAGGGCAAGGAGGGTCGTTTCCCCCCCCTGGAATTGCCGGGGAGAGCCAGGAGCAGGGCCGAACTGGCCCTGGGGCCGATTTAAGCGGTGACTGCAGCACTCCCCTCCCCTCTAGTTGCCCCTTATTTAGAGTGCCTGTCCCTCTTCTGGAATTAAATCCATTTGTCCCTCATTACAAAAGGTTCCTCTTTTAGACCTGAAATAAATATACTGTCAATATAGTGTAGTGTTTCAGTCAAGTAAAAGGGGTGCTGTGTAATGTAAAGGGGTCCAGTGGTGCAGGGTGCTGTGTAATGTAAAGGGATCCAGTGAGGCAGGGTGCTGTGTAATGTAAAGGGGTCCAGTGGTGCAGGGTGCTGTATAATGAGCTATGACTAGGCACTAGTTTCAGTGCGAAACGCGCCAGCAGTCGGGTTTTATTTTATGTTGCTGTGACTTGTAGTGCTGTCCTTCTTTTAATAAAGGCTACAATTTTTTCAGAGTGCGGCTGTACAGAAACAATTTGTGTTCCTGCTTTGCTAAGTGCATTGCCTGCACTTGAGTTGTCTGCAATGGAGGATATTCATCTGGGTTCTCACCTGTAGCGGCTACTCTCTTTTCCCTTGCTGTGTAATGTAAAGGGGGCCAGTGATACAGGGTGCTGTGTAATGTAAAGGGGGCCAGTGATGCAGGGTGCTGTGTAATGTAAAGGGGTCCAGAGCTGTGGGGTGCTGTGTAATGTAAAGGGGTCCAGAGGTTCAGTTGTGGAGAGGGGGTACACAGTAGTGACAGAGATATTGAAAGATGCAAGGGGCACAGTGGGGTGTTTTTACATTTTAATGTGGGGAAGGGGCGCTTTTACGCTTTTAACCCCCGCTAGCGGTCGAAGAAAGGGTAAAATGTGACTGTGTATCGCCGCTGCCGAAGCACCCCCCTCTAAAAAAAAAATCAGCGGATGCCCATGATGGGAATGCCTGCTTGCAGATGCATGGAACACCTATGCATACATGTAAGCAAAGACGTCCCTTTGCAAGGGTGTACAAATAAGTTGGCCACAGTGAATGATACCTAAAAAGGACTTGTATTGTGGAAGTCATGCTAAAACAAGTCAAGTAAAGAGCAAGTGACCTTTGCCAAATATTGTTCATTGGTTGCCTATAGCCTTTTCCCCAGTACTGACTTACCATGCCTTGTTGAAAATATCAAAAACAAGAATATTATTCCGTGCCTCCTAAACTATGAAGTACAAAAAAAAAAACAGTCTGCAAACCAAATAATTGTGTTCCCACAACTGACAATAAAGAAAAGAAAAGTGTAAAATTGGTTGCACCTAATAATTAACGACAATATGCATCCAAACAATACCATTCAGTGACATAATTAATGAACCTAATAATAAACTCAAATCTTCATTGTTTCGTGACACCCACTGCCCCACCTTTGCTCATTATTGCTGCCTGCCAAACGCCCTCTTTAAACTGCAATAGGCAGGGGACAGGGTGATAATGCTCTGATGCTTCGCGCCCACAGCAAAGTTGACCCAACTTGTAGCGATGCTGTCCACCAAACACTACACATTCATGTCAATGGGGAAACACCACAAATGCCCCACAACCTCACGCAATGCACGTGGTTATAGTGTATTTGTTGGTAAAATGGGGTCAAAACAGAAATTTTTGCGCATTATCGATTTTCACCATTTCGCAAAAAAACTATTTTAAATTGACAAATATATGATATTTATTGACTCAATACAGGTTAAGCTTTAAAATTTAAGGAATTTTGTAAAATTTCAGGAAGTATCTGCTAATAATGATTTTAGTGTATTTTTTGCGAAAATATCATTTTGATAAACATTTGTGAAAATATTCCGGGGCCTTAAAAATCAGTAGCAGAAAATATATAGAAAATATATGGTTTGGGGGTCTTTTACAAACTCTGAAAGCTGTAAGTAAAAAATGAAATCCTCCATATTTTTGCATCTACACTCAAATGCCATGTGCACAAAAGCATACATATTGTAACATTACAGCCATTTTTTTGTCAGAACAAATTCTGCTTATTCTTATAAGCCTGTGTGCATTAGGCCTAATACAGCTACAATCACCTGTAAATATAGCTACGCTATATAAATCAAACTACACTCCTCTTTTCACTAAACTAATAGAAGAGACGGAACTTTGGTCAGCCTATTCCCTTTTGTGGATTGACAATATTGTCTTGATTCAGATAATTATATTACCAAAAATCATATAATGTTTTAGAACACTACCCATTCTCCTATTATGCCAAATCTTTCATTTTTGAAACATCGTAAAAAAGACAATATTACTACAAGGACTGTTTTTAACAGTTGCATGTGGGAAGATATACAGAAGAGTGGCATCTCAGTGATTTATTGGCTATTCTCTGTTTCTGTTAAGTTACTTCATAGCTTAGTTTGCAAAAGTGATAAATTAAGGGGACAGGAATTCATGAACCTCGAGAACACACAAAGAGGTTCTTAATATGACCCTCATGAGGCTAATTATAAAACCCCCTCTTGTTTTGTTTATATCTTTTGTCCAGAATCAGAATCTTACCTGAGGCCTTCCCTTATTGTTTTAGAGGTTTTAGAACCCAGGGCAGTTCTGCTTTGTCACTAACCACAAGATGTCCTTAGCCTTTCAGATGAATGGAGAACAGCATCCAGTACTCTAATGCCGCGTACACACGATCGGAAATCCCAACAAGAAAAGTTTGATGTGAGCTTTTGGTCAGAAATTCTGACCGTGTGTAGGCCCAATCTGACTTTTTCTGTCGGAATCCGACAGCAAAACTTTTAAAGCTGGTTCTCAAATTTTCAGACGGGAAAAGTTCTTGTCAGAAATTCCGATTGTCTGTACGCAATTCTGATGCTCAAAAATCCTACGCATGCTCGAAATTAATTAAACTTAATTTTTCTCGGTTTGTCGTAGTGTTGTACGTCACCGCCTTCTTGACGGTCAGAATTTTGTGTGACTGTGTGTATGCAACTCAAGTTTGAGCCGAAACTCCATTGAAAAAAAATCCATGTTTTTCTTGTCGGAATTTTCGATCGTGTGTACATGGCATTAGTGCATTGATGCTGAGAACAGCACTGATATAACCATGCCGGCATGCTCTTTACATCATCCAAGACCATCTATTGTGGGAGAGAACTGAAGAGCAAATTGACTCAGTGTGTCACATGGCCAATCAAAGGCCATCAGAAAAAGGTGGATAAATAGGGATGAAGAAGCTAAAATGGGGTGGGGATAGGGGTAGGGAAGCAAAGATCTTAGGCCGGGTACTCACGACCAAACATGTATGGTGAAAGCGGTCCGTCGGACCGTTTCCACCATACATGTCTGCCAGAGGGCTTCTGTACGATGGTTGTACACACCATCGTACAGAAGTCCGCGCGTAAACAATACGCGGGGCGTGTCCGCGGTGTCGCCGCGTCGATGACGCGGTGTCGCCGCGACAATGACGCGGCGACGTGGGCGGCCCGCCTTTAAAATGCTTCCACGCATGCGTCGAAGTCATTCGACGCATGCGAGGGACGGCGGGCGCCTGGACATGTACGGTAGGTCTGTACTGACGACCGTACATGTCCGAGCGGGCAGAATTCCAGCGGACTGTTTTAAAACAAGTCCAGGAATATTTGTCTGCTGGGAAAAGGCCCGGCGGGCAAATGTTTGCTGGAATTCGGCCCGCTCGCGCCCACACACGACCAAACATGTCTGCTGAAACTGGCCTGCGGGCCAGTTTCAGCAGACATGTTTGCTCGTGAGTATGGGGCCTTAGAGTAAGATTTAAGTCATAGATAGATAGATAGATAGATAGATAGATAGATAGATAGATAGATAGATAGATAGCTCTCTAACAAAGAGAAATGTGTCCTGCTTAGTAAAGCAATTTGAATATGATACACTCAATGTCTTGCAAAAACAGGCATTCCATATGAAATACCTAATCCAGGTTACCTCATAGCCCAGTTGTGTCCTTGTTTTATATGGCAATACAGTGGAATTTATCTGAGACTCCCATATCACCTGTTTTATTTGCACTAATCAGATTCCATGTAATGTTACTACTCATGGACTAGTAAGCCACCTGTAAAACAGAGAATATCAGCTTCTAGCTAGGGTTTTTCCTTTTTTGATGGACTCAATTTATTGTTAATTGTTTTATTAGATAATAGTTTTAGTAAATGTTTCAAACTGCTGGGCAAAATCATATTCCTTTAAAAAAAAACAGTCAGGCTGCGTACACACAATCGGTCCATCCGATGAGAACAGTCCGAAGGACCATTGTCATCGGTTAACCAATGAAGCTGACTGGTGGTCTGATGTGCCTACACACCATCAATTAAAAAATTGATCGTGTCAGAACGCGGTGATGTAAAACACAATGACGTGCAGAAAAAAACGAAGTTCAATGCTTCCAAGCATGCGTCGACTTGATTCTGGGCATGCGCAGGTTTTTAACCGATGCTTTTGCATACTAACCATCAGTTTTGACCTATCGGTTATCAGTCCATCGGTTAAATTTTAAAGCAAGTTCTCTTTTTTTTGACCGAAGGATAACTGATCGATGAGGACCGCACACGATCGGTTTGGACCAATGAAACGGTCCTTCAGTTCATTTTGACTGACCGTGTGTACGCGGCCTAAGGCATATATTCAATAAAAGATGCAATTTCTGCTGTAAAATCATTTGTTTTTGTTAATTTTATCTATTTTTATTTTTACATTTTTCTATCAGATACATACGTCTACTTTTAGCATAGCAAGAGTAAAACCAAAGAGTTTAATCAAAAGCTCTGAGGCAGGTTTTTTTTTTCTTATGATGTATTCTATTTATTACTTTGTTAATTTTTTTTTTTTATTGAAAATGTATCTTGGTAAACATTTTAAATCTCTCACATTTCTTTAAAAGCAGTAAAGTCTACGTACAATAAAAAATTCAATTCTACTGCAATATGATCTGTTTTATTGATGTTCATTTTTATCTGTTTGTGTTTACTTTATTTTATCGTCTGTATACCTATTAGCAGCTCAGCAGGAATGTAACCAAAGAGTTTAAATATTAATGAACCCGTTTATAAAATTCAAAATGCATTTTTCACGCTTTCTTTCTTACCTGTTTACCCCAAGTTTCTGACATTTTACATGGCGGTGAATTTGTCAAGAGTGTGTTTAAATTACAGAGCACATTGCACACCTAATTATTATTACCTGTCACTCACTGGTTGAGAACACTGATTGTTGCAAGCACAACATCTTTATTCTACAACTGAGAATCATACCATTTAAATTATTACTTTCGTGTCTGCACTCGAGAAGGATAATTATGATACGTTTCAAGCTCCTCTGATGTGCTGTAAAGGTAATTGAGAATATGTATGACAAGAGACAGACTTGAGATGTAGAGCTGTCTGCCAGCTTGGTAATATGCAGTACATATACATCTGTTAAAGATGCAAACTTCTATGAGATGATAAGCATGACTGTGTTCTCCCTGATTCATTGCTTCACAACATCTTCAAGTGAAGCTACACTAGACACTATATTTAGAGACAGAATATTGTATTTTTATGGCACTGTCTCCCATTGTTCTCAGTTTTATTATAATATAAAGGAAATGCAGGAATACTAAGCACAGAGACAGCGCATTTACATGGGACTGGCTTTGGCAAAATGCACCAGATTTAAAGGGAACTGTCACGTACCTGGTTGAGGCCGAGCTAATGAGGGGGCTTCCCCTTACACTTCCTGTCCCGTTTCTCCTGGAGGTGATGCCAGGATATAACAGGGCACGGAGTGGCATGGGTGCCTTGTAGGAGATCCCGGCCAGAAGAACCTTGCAGCAGGTGCAGAGCAGCAGGTCGACTGGTGAGCTGGCTTGAAGCAGAGACACAGCGGCAGGTGCAGAACCACAGGCAGCAAGCATGGTTTACAATCAGACGGATGCAGGATCTCGGGTGGTCAGGCAGGCAAGAGCACATCTTCGCACACATCTTTCACGTCAATTTCCTCTGTCAGGGACCTTTTGTCGACTGAATAAAGTACAGGAAGATCATAATGCAACTTTCAACTCTGCTATATTGCAACCAGGGCTCAAAAGGTCAATGTGAAGGCTAGGACACCACCACCACCAGAAAATCCATGTAAAAACTCACTAAACAAGCCCATGGTATAAAATAAGTCAATACGTAATCAATAGATCCACATGGCTGGGACATAAGAATTCCCGCTCCTCAATCCTCCACTGTTTCCAGATAATGGATGTTGTGGACATCCTACAGATTATAACAAAACACAAATAAGCTCAGAAAGTGCAATGGAATTTTATTAAAATCATTAGCTAAATGCACTGGAATAAAAGCTGTATTAAAGGGGTTGTAAACCCTCAAGGTTTTTGAGGGGAAAAACCTTCTGTAGTGCAAAAGCCCCCCAGAGCTTCCCTTTTACTTAACTGAACCTGGTCATTCCATTGACGGGGATGAGCACAGCAGCTCCAGCCACTGTTTCGGGTCCTCACTGGATAGATTGCTAGCAGCAGGAGCCATTAGCTCCCGTTGCTGTCAATCAAATCCAATGACACGGGAGCCAGAGGGCAGGGGCCGAGTGCTGATGTCCGTGTCAATGGACGCAGCAGCAGGACTCGAGAGCGTGCCCAAACTAGTGCCACCATGGTAAGCGGTTCCCAGAGGGGGCACGAGGGAGGAGAAGGAGCCAGAAGCGCCGCTGAGGGACCCACGAAGAGGAGGATCGGGGCCGCTCTGTGCAAAACCCTTGCACAGAGGAGGTAGGTATGACATGTTTGTTGTTTAAAAAAAAAAAAAAGGAACTATTACAAATCCTTTAACTAAAAATGTTTTTAACTCAGCCACCAGCTTGTGACATCAGCACACTAGCTCCACCCAAAGAGTTGTACCTTATGAGCCCCCTTGTGATGTAAATAAAGTTAAATAAATAAATAAAGTGTAAAACAACTGTAATAAAATTTATGAAAAATATATTTTTTTAAAAGCACCCTCTCACCCACACACTACAATGCAAAGTGTAAATTGCACTGGTAAATAAACTTGAATGTTGGATGTTCGTATTCTAGGACCATAATTCATGGTTAACTCTAAACTGATAACCTGTAAGGGCTTTTAAACCTTACCAATGGAGGATTTTGAATACCATAATTGTTTTAAATTTCCAAGGGCTCATGCAATTTTAACACTTGATATGTTTGTCAATCTTGACATATATATACTTACTCAACACAGCCCCTGCTTTATGTTTTACCAAAAAGTGGATATTTAATTCTGTTTATTTTTTTTATTTTTTTTAAAACAGTTGGGTAAACATTGTGCAACATTAGAAATTGCAGTTTCTATCATATTATTCTACAGGGCCTCTGCTTTTTAGAAAATATATGACTATTTGGGGGTTTAAGGTCATTTCCAGCAAAAAATGCAGATTCACAAACATATGTGCGAAAAATTGCTTCAGTAGACAAGTGGTCAAAGTTATTAAAATGGCTAACATGACTTAAAGCGGAGGTTCGCCCTAAAAAACAAGTTTCTACCTTGCCATTCAGCATACTAGCGTCAGCTAAAGTATGCGTTATTTTTTTTTTTTGCGCCGTACTCACAGTTTAATCCCTTAGTTAAATTTCAGACACCTGCGGGGAATGGGCGTTCCTATGCAGAGGGGAATATGATTGACGGCCGGCTATGGCGCGCCACGCTTCCTGAAAATAGCCGGAGTAGGACTCGGCTCTTCACGGCGCTATACGGCGCCTGCGCACAGACTAGGAGCTGACTGCGCAGGCGCCGTGAAGAGCCAAGTTCTATTTCGGCTATTTTCGGGAAGCGTGACTTAACAAATGGATTAAACTGTGAGTACGGCGCAAAAATAAATAAATAAAGGCATACTGTAGCTCACGCTAGTATGCTGGATGGCATGGTAGAATTTTTTTTTTTTTTAGGGTGAACCCCCCCTTTTTAAAGGTAGCCAGATTCAGGAAGAGTTACGCCGGCGTATCAGTAGAATCTGCGCCGAAGTATATTTAAGTGTATTCTCAAATTGAGATACACTTAAATCTAGCTAAGATACGACCGCCGGCGCCGTCGTATCTTAGCTGTCTATTTAGGCCGGCCGCTAGGGGCGTGTACGCTGATTTACGTCTAGAATGCATAAATCAGCGAGATACGCCTATTCACGAACGTACGCTTGCCCATCGCAGTAAAGATACGCCGTTTACGTAAGGCGTTTTCAGGCCTAAAGATATTCCACCAAAAAGATGGCGCGTCGGAACCGCGTCAAATTTTAAAAATTTTACGTTGTTTGCGTAAGTCGTCCGTGAATGGGGCTGGGCGTAATTTACGTTCACGTCGAAACCAATAAGTCTTTGCAGCGTAATTTGGAGCATGCGCACTGGGATATGTCCACGGACGGCGCATGCGCCGTTCGTTCAAAACGTCAATCACGTCGGGTCACGATTCATTAGCATAAAACACGCCCACCTCTTCACAATTTGAATTAGGTGCGCTTAGGCCGGCACATTTACGCTACGCCGCCATAACTTAGGACGCAAGTGCTTTGTGAATACAGCACTTGCCTCTCTAACTTACGGCGGCGTAGCGTATATGAGATACGCTAAGCCTGCCTAACGTTAGGCACATCTACGTGAATCCAGCTAATGTTGTTCAAAACAAGTAATTTAATTTATTTATACATTATGCAGACAAAACTAAATGCACCAAATATAAGATGGCACTTTCAGTCATTTCAAACAAAAATAATTCAAATGTTCAGATGTTCATGACAGGGACAGGTTTTACTTATTATTTTATAAAGAAATACGTGGCTACCTATCTATTTTTTTTTCATCATGTCTGAACAAAATGAGGGTTTTGAAGCTTTAGGAATGAGGAACTTTTGCTGACTGTCTGGTGGTGCTGGGCTCATGATTCAACTACAGGACATGAGGTAAAACAAATGACTGAACTTTAGCAACTTGCAAAATCTTTGACAGAAAATTTGAATATTTGAAATTGGCCTAGAAAAACTAAAACACCCAATAATGGACCCTACTAATAGATTTTGGGCACAGAGCTCTCCAAAGCCCAGAGCTTGTGTTTGGGGGGCATTTCTCCAGGATGGTTCTGTACACTATATGCAATCATGTGGAAAGTACACTATATTGTCAAAAGTATTGTGACACCTGCCTTTACATGCACATAAACTTTAATGGCATCCTAATCTTGGTCTGTAGGGTTCAATATAGAGTTGACCCACCCTTTGCAGCTATAAAAGCCTTGACACATTTGGGATGAATAAGAGACTGCAAGCCAGGTCTTCCCATCCAACATCAGTGCCTGACATCGCTAAACCTTGTGGACAGCCTTCCTAGAAGAGTTGAAGCTGCTATAGCTGTAAAGGTGGGCCAACTCAATATTGAACCCTATGGACCATGGGTGCTCAACCTGTGGCTCTCAAGCTGTTGCGGAACTACAATTCCCATGAGGCATTGCAAGCCGCTGACAGGTACAAGCATGTCTCCCAAAGGCTGAGGCATTATGGGAATTGTAGTTTTGCAACAGCTGGAGAGCCACAGGTTGAGCACCCATGCTATGGACTAAGACTGGGATGCACATAAAATTCATGTGTGTGTAGAGGCCGGTGTCCCAATACTTTTGACAAAATAGTGTACTTTACCTTCTAGAATTGCATTAGTAACCTACACCAGGGGATAAAGCTTAACATTAAGTGCAAACTCATTCCACACCAGATATGTGTCCAATGCTTGAAGTAGTATAAACCCTCAATATTTTTTAATTTAACACATTGAGTCCAATTAAATAAACATTCCCCAGTAAACTATTTGTTAACATTCTTACCCCAGCACTTGCGGCTTAGGTTGTATAACTTATAATTGCTAATGGCTCCTACTCTCTCAGTGATGCATCCTTGAACTTCCTGTCTGCACAAGAAAGAGTTAATGATGGACAGTCCAGTCTGTTAGCTTGTAAAAGGTAGAGGAGTGGAGGAGGGAGAAGCAAGAGAGTAACTTTCCATCCTAGGCCATGGGGGCTGTGTGTTTCTATTGATGCACACAGTGTAGGGAGACACAATCCTAGTCTCTGTGTGCAAGGGTGCTCCATAGGAAGCAGCAAATAATGGTATCACCTGCCAGGCTATTTAGTGTGGTAGGGGCTGGTGAAACATTAGACAGGCTAAACAAAACTTCCTGAACTGTATATAATCTTAATACAAGTTTATTGCAGGCACACTAACATTTATATACAAAAGATTCACTAGTTGTTTGCCCATTTATGGTAGTGTCAGTACAAAAGTTATACATTTTCCATTAATAATTTTATCCTTAGATAACGTCCATTGCTTTTAATAACTGAGGATACAGTTCAAAAAATTTGAAAGAAATCTGTGTTTGCAATATGCTGGAGCTAAATGTAGGTATTCCTTATGCTCAAAAACTGTCCATCACAAAGTTGGATGAAAAATTAAGCAGTGTGATAGAAACTGGTGGTCTCTGTGTTATATTTGCATTAACCACTTTAGCCCCGGAAGGATTTGCCCCCTTAATGACAAGGATATTTTCTGTGATGCGGCTCTGCGTTGCTTTAACTGACAAATGCGCGGTCGTGCGACGTTGTACCCAAACAAAATCACAATAGACATATACTGATTGATTTTCTCAAAGGTTATAATGTTTAAAAGCTATGGGATAGATTTAGGGCCTTTTATTGTTTACTAGTAATGGTGGGGATATGTGATTTTTAGCAGGACTGCGACATTACGGTGGACAAATCTGACCCCAAATTACACTTTTTGGGGACCAGTGACATTATTACATTGACCAGTGCTATAAAAATGCACTTACAGAAATTTGGAATAAACTGTTAGCGCAAACACTGGTACACTGAACACTTAAAAAGCAGGCAATGTATATGTCTAGAAAGAAGTCACAATTTTATAGTCCATATAGTGGTACAAAATGACCAGTCCTAAAAAGGAAGGAGATGGGAAAATGGGAAGATGGTGGGCGGCAGCTATCCTCATAGAAAAGCCAACTCTGTTAGGGGAAGACAAGGAAACAAAAAAGGGAAGCGCCACCTAAGTGCAATATGTCAGATACTATGTTTAATCTCAAAAGAAATGCACTTACAATACACAATTACAAAACAGGCTCATCAGGGTCTCATGATGCGCGCTGCGGTCCAGTCTCAGGTCCATCTAGATCCACGGATCTGCAGGCAGGGAGAGAAACAACCAGGTTCAGCGTGGAGGTGCAGATGATGACGTTACCAGAGATCTACGCGCTCAGCTACGCGCTCGAAGACAAGCTCCTTTTACAGGCCTGTCTCTGAGCACGTAGCCTGTTGTTTGTAGTCTCACCTTCCTTCCGGTGCTCTCCCTGGTCCCGCTCTCTGGTAACGTCATCATCTGCACCTCCACGCTGAACCTGGCTGTTTCCTGGTGGCCACAGGATGGATTTCTCTCCCTCCCTGCCTGCAGATCCATACCACTAAAAGCTCTTTGTTATATTAAGTGAAACAAACAGCGAATCCTGCCACAAATACAGTACAGTCATGTGTCCTGTATGTTATCAGGAAACATCTAATAACTACAGAACCCCTCCTCCTATGTTAGGTAGATGATGAAAAGGGGGTATGCTATAGTACTAACATACTTCCTGTCCTTTGATCACAATGTTATGTTGCTCTTCTATAGGCATAGTACAGTGAATGACCAAAGTCAGCCTAGCACAAGAAATGTATTAGGGCTCTTTCGCACTTGTGGTGGGGTGTGGTTCCTTCTGAAGAGCGATGCACACTCAGAATGCTTTCCAGAGTGCCTTTGACAGGTGGTGAGGAGGAGACATTATATCGCTTCCCCTCCTCCTGATTTAGCCCTATAATTCCACACTACTGTGCCGAAACCGCATGCATTGCACGCCGTTATGGTACAGCCCCCTTAAACTCAAAAGGTGAGTTTGAAAAATAGTAAAACTTGTCAAATTCTGCACCCTGAATTAAAAATGTTGCGGCCCCAAAGAAAAGCATCATAGCCATGTCATGTGAACAGCTCTGTCTGGCTGTATTTTTACAGTTCTTGCTGGCATCTCGGGGGCAGTAAAACCATGGTATAGCTGCCAATGTTTGACACCCCCGACTGCCTTTCTGAAAGAGACCTTGCTGGCAGGGTCCCCAAGTGAGAAAAAAGGAAAATAATGGAAAAAAGCGCAGTAAATCAAAATTATCAAAAAGTACTGTATTGTAGGGCTTTTTTGGTGCAGCCTCTAAACAAATTAAATAACACAATTAGTTAAAAAAAAAGTTTATTTAATAATATAAATGTTCTAAAACCCATGTTATTAAGAAGCTAATTTGTCTTAAAAACAACAATGATATAGCATCAGTCAAAAGCAATTGACACGCCCTTCAGGTATACTCCAAATTCTCCAAATATCAACTTACATAATGATCAATACTAATTTATCCAAGACTGATGAAAAAACTCCTATTAAGCTGACCATACATGAATTTAAATTAGCCTGGTTCAGCAGGAAACAGCCGAATTTCGATCCAAGTATGAGCGGGCTGATCGTACCCAAGTCGATCCATTGATCCACTTGAGTACAGTTAGGTTAACTGGCTTTTGTCTAAAAATTGTCCCTAGTATATGAATGAGAGTTAGGGACCTTAGATTGTAAGCTCATTGAGGGTAAGGACTGATGTGAATGTACATTGTATATGTAAAGTGCTGAGTTAATTTACAGCACTATATAAGTACCTGAAATAATAATAATAATAATAATAATAATAATAATAATAATAATAATAATAATAATAATAATAACCTCCCTCTTAGATTTTTAAATGTGACTACTGCTAGTGGCTATAGCAGCCAGCAGAAATCATTGTGTTCTGCTGGCTGGGTAGGCTCCCTCTACTGGCAGAACACAATATTGCTGTGAGAGGCATTCCCCCATCAACATTGAATGTGTTGAAGGGTAAACAAGTGATTTTCCTTTCTTTTCTTTCTTGAATCATCTATGGGCTGCTTTAGCCAAACTGTAAGAAATCTGGCTGCTTAAGAACGTAGCACACCCATGTACTCTTTCTAATAATGTTCTCTAATAACTAGAACCACAATTTTGCAATAGGGCTTTACTGGTACAAATGGGACAGGCAATTCAGTGAATAAAAAGTTTGCACAAATATTTATTATGGGAAATGCGTCGACCTCTGATTTCTTGGTTAATCTTTCTGGGGTTTTAACAACATATGAGTAGTAAATACTGTTTATGCTATGTTGGTACTTCTTCATATGTGGGGCATAGAACTTATATTATTATTATTATTATTTTTTTTTTAAATATGGAATTTTAATCATAAACTTTTGTACAAATGTAGCGGTGTGCTGCCACTAGTTACTAACATCCATGCATATTCACTCTGCGGCCAGACATCCATATGTCACACTTGTAGACAATGAAAAGTCTTTTTGTTGTTTTATTTGGGGGATTGAAACTTAGTTGGGGGAAAGGGATATGGGATGCCCATAGAACAATTGGTATTTGCAATGCTGGAGCTGATCCGGCTTCCCATTGGCAAATAGTTACTCATTATCTTCACAGAACAAAAATGGTAGACTCTAATCTTAAAAAAACTTTTTCCCTTCAGAACTTCTCCCACCTCTTCACTCTCCCTGCAGACTTCTACCTCCAGGACTCTTCACCTCCTGTGCAACACTTCCCTGTCACAGCATTAGACATCCTGAACCACCATCTTGAGCAGAATAGGCCTCACTCTGAATAATTCCTAGCTGAAACTTTACTTGCTGAATAATAGATCAGGGGCCTGCAGTACCCCTTCTTGATGGCCCTGAAACATTTAGTTAATAAAGCATACTTGGCGGTGGACTGCTGATCCAAGCAAGCCTGACTTGCAAATCCTGAGTCCTTAAACTGCAGGGTCTTGACACAAAACCCCACAGCCTCTCCTCTGGCTCTGTACCCAGCTCCCCTGGCATGCCTCTTCCAGATCTCCACCGTGTTTCACTCACTGACTCCTGTCCTGAGTCCCTCTTGAAAGATTTACCCAGACCGTGCAGACCAACTACTCCTCCAGCTCCTGTCCCAGGACACCTATCCATGACCATGTAAGGAGAGGCTCCCTCCCAGCTCCTGAGCTCCTCCATCGGATCCACACTCCCCCAGATGGGGGTCTTTCTCCTGCAAGCAGTCTAGCACTCCATCTTTCAATTTGCCCAGCCGACAATTCCTTTCCAGCAGGCTGACTGTGAGTATATGTAAGAGGGCTGCCCCCTGCCAATCCTAGTTGGGGATTGGTCAGGGCTCCTCACATGGACTCCATGCCACTCCAACCCTCTTCCAGAACATTCTCACTGAAAGCAGTGGAGGTGCCCAAGAGCTGAAGCACATGTCAGTCACTAACCACTCCCTTCCCCCCAGATCAAAAAACAAACAGGCCTAGCTCGCAGCATTAAGCCTGCTTAAATTTACCTGCACTGACAGAACCTCAAACACTACACCTCAAGCACCTACCTATGGTAGAGGGTGTTACACAAATGTTTTATTCACTGAATTGTCTGTCCATTTTGTACCAGTAAAGTTCTACCACACAATTTTGGTTCTAGCTATTAAGGCGTGCTTTAGCCAGGAGGTATTCGGTTTGGCCTCATTCATCATGTTTTGCATATTGCTTCATCAGGAATAGGGTAAAAACAATAACTGTAACTGACATGCTTATTAAAAATTATAGGACTCCCTACTCGGGCCTGGGGGGGGGGGGGGGGGCAGAAAAAGTAGACAAATGACAGACAGACACCATAGGAACTGATAAGCTTCAATATAAAAAAAATTTGTACAGGCGGTCCCCAGGTTACTAACAAGATAGGGTCTGTAGGTTTGTTCTTAAGGTAAATCTGTTTGTAAGTCGGAACAGGGACATTTTTTAAGTGTATCTCCAGCCAAAAAAACAATTGTTAAGCTTTTTGGATAGCATATGGAAGGGTTAACACCCCTGTAACATTTGTTTTGCTGTCTGTGCCCCTGTTCAGAAGATTTCACCTCACTTTCTGTCACAATGACAATTGGATTTTTAAACTTTGGAGTTGATGTGGAAACAAGACTTGGTGATAAAGCTTCAGTGGTTGTACCTTTTTCCCATAATAACTCTACAGGAGTGATTCCCTTCATGAGGTAGATTTCCTCTCACTTCCTGTTGTCTCCCACCGTTTGTAAGTAGGAGACATTTGTAAGTTGGATGTTTGTAACTAGGGGACCACCTGTACTTAGTTTTAGATACACTGGGCCAGATTCACAAAAGAGATACGACGGCGTTTCTCCTGATACGCCGTTGTATCTCTGTGATCCGCCCGTCCTAACTATGCGGCTGATTCATAGAATCAGTTACGCATAGCTAGCCCTAAGATCCGACAGGTGTAATTGACTTACACTGTCGGATCTTAAGGATGCAATTCTATGCCGGCTGCTAGGTGGCGAGGCCATTGCGGTCGACGTAGAATATGCAAATGACTAGTTACGGCAATCAACGAAGATCCGCGCATTCGTCGCAATCCCGTACGTCGTTGCTAGTCGTTTTTACCCGTCGCAAAGTTACACCTACTTTAACATGGCTTATCTTTAGATCAGCCATGTTAAAGTATGGCCGTCGTTCCCGCGTCAAATGTCGTTTTTTTTTTTGCGTAAGACGTCCGGGAATACGAAACGCCGTAACGCACGTCGCATTTAAAAAAAACCGTCGGGGCGCCGTAATTTCGAGCAATGCACGTCGGGAAATTTGAAAACGGAGCATGCGCAGAACGTTCGGCGCGGGAATGCGCCTAATTTAAATGGTGCCCACCCCATTTGAATTAGGCGGGCTTGCGCCGAGCGCATTTACGTTACACCGCCGCAAGTTTACAGGTAAGAGCTTTGTGAATCGGGCACTTATGCTGTAAACCTGCGGCGGTGTAACGTAAATGGGATACGTTATGCCGCCACGGAGTAACGTATTTCTCTCTGAATCTGGCCCACTATGCAGAAAATAAGTTCTGTAATGACTAAAAGCTTCTAGACCCTGGTTTGTCAGTTATTATTGATTTAATCACCGTTTTCCATAGTACACCATTATAGCCAGAACGGAATCAATAACCTTTCCTTTTTGCCTTACTTACAGAATTTTCTACACATTGCAATGAATGTCTACAACAACTTTGAGTGCAGGGCATAACAAAAGTTGGGAAACTCGCATTAGGAATGAATGCACCCTCCTACTAATTCTCTTATTTTCATTCCTGCACCTGGATTTGCCTATAGACATTCAATATTGGTTCAAGATGCCCTTTACAATTTGAGCTTAGACTGAATTTTAAGAGGTCAGAAGAATATTCTCAGCTGAGCTCGCTTTGCTGGAATCTGACCTTTCTTGTGTGCTTGCTCCAACTTCTTTAGACAAAAAAAAGGCTTTTCCCCATGGAGAGTTCCCACACTGGCGGATAGAGCATTCTCCAACACAATGCCTGGGATACTTAAACATAAATTTACTCGACTGCATTGGAAGAACAAAATGAAGACCTGGCAGGGAAGCCGTTTATAGCTTTGTCTTTTCTTGTTTTTAATTTATTGTCACAACAGATAAGGGACATCTATATGTAAATTTTAAGGGTAATGAAAATTTGGAACATCATAAATTCTGCCTCTTTGGAAACTTGTACAGGTTACAGCAAAGGAGAATGATTAATGATATTTGAGCCACACTGAATACACTTACAGCATTAACATACTTAAAATATTAAAATAAGTCTACGGATTTACTTCCCTTGTATTCAAATGGAGGAACAAATATATTTATTTTGCCAACTGGTTCTGCCATTCTTTTAATAGCTTGCTGTGTATCCTTAGGTCAGTAGCATTCAGGCAGTTGAGGCATTTCATAAATAAAATACAATAATATCTTTGAGAAGGTGAATCAGCTGTACTAGCAGCAAATAGTGTAGCGATTGATGTTACTGGAGTTTCTCAATGAGTCTTATGTAAACCATAGGTGGTACTTCTGATAGCAGTAAAATGTACTTCTACCACTAAAGTGGATCTAAAGTTAACAATCAAAAAACTGAGCACAGGCAGCTCTTTCTTGCATCACCAAACACTTACATGCCTGTTCAAAATGTTCTATTGATTGTACGCTGCACAGCTCAGAGTACATTCCTGGCATACTCCTGGAATGTTGGAATATCTGACTACTGTGTGCATGTACAGGATGATATCCTTTGCCCATCAGCTATAAAGAGGTTGAAAATCTGAAACCCAGAAAAAATAGGGGGAAGAAGACAGGACCAGCGAGAGATGTAACTGCCTCATCACTGGAAGATGTAGGTGAGTATTTTATGGGGGTTTAATTCTATTTTAACTCTTCCTTTTAAAGCCCTGTACACACGATCGGTTCATCTGATGAAAACAGACTGATGGACCGTTTTCATCGGACAAACCGATCGTGTATGGGCCCCATCGGTTTGTTTTCCATCGGTGAAAAAAAATAGAAAATGTTTTACAATTTTCCCACGGATAAAATCCGATAGAAAAAAGTGATCGTCTGCATGGAACTCCATCAGAGAAAAATCCATGCATGCTCAGAATAAAGTCGACGCATGCTCGGAAGCATTGAACTTCATTTTTCTCAGCACTTCGTAGTGTTTTACATCACCACGTTGGACACGGTTGGATTTTTGACTGATGGTGTGTAGGCAAGACTGATGAAAGTCAGCTTCATCGGATATCCGACAAAAAAATCCATCAGATTAGATTTCATCAGATACCAGATCGTGTGTACAGGGCTTAAGACTTGTATACTCAAGACTGCACATGTCAAAGCTGAAATAGCTGAAATATACATTCATGGGTGTGATCTACAGAGGAGGGTGTCATGATCTTTCTGCATTTAATTTTTTCTGCCCAGTGATATTCAGTGTAGGTTATGAAGTTTGTACCTTTATAAACAATTTACAAGATCGAGGGCTGCTACCCTTGGTGATGATGATGCCACTGTCACAGCCACGTGCCAGCACCATTGATTTAAGTGGTAAATGTTTTGTCCTGCAGACAAGAAGCAATGGCAATATACACAGTGAAAGAAGGGGAGAGGGATGGTTGTTGGAGTTTCTTGATTGTGCTGACTATTCATAGTAATACAATTGAAATAATGCACAGTGCGTATCTACTATAAATCAAATACTAAACCATATACTGTATATTTAGCACCCTCCTAGTTAGCTTGATACATACATTTTGTTTTTGGCTTCTTCTGTAGTCAAAGACGCAGTGATTGTTTTTCTGGTCTGCTTAGGGTTTTACAGGATGGGTGTTTGGTTGCATCCACCTGCCTCTTGAAGAAGTTTCTAGAGCCTAGGGAGGGAAAATTCAAATAACCAGCCTAAAAAAAATTAACAGGGCCTAGCCAATCCCTGGGAGGTGTGTCTAGATAGGCAGCTGATAAAATATCTGAAGCCCTGAAGAGATTGTCTTCTTACCCAACAAAGAGACAGTCCCAGATTTCGAAGGGGCTGTTGCCCCTTTGAGGCAAGACTTGGATTGTCCTGCTGTTCTCCAAAGTCTCTGGACGGGAGTCTCTAAAGGGCCTTCAAGACTGCAGGACTACACAAAAAGGATCTGATCTTGAGAAGGATTTTTTTCATTCAGTGGGAGGAGTCCAAAGGAAGCTGGAAGGTGGCATGTGTCCTGTGGACTTGTGATTAATGACCCTATACTGATTCCTGGTGACTGTGTGTTTTTGGGATGTGAGGCTTTGAGACTGTTCATAAAGATACCTTATGGCCCCCAGGTGTGAGGGTTTACACTGTCCTGTCAGATGGAAGTCCGATCGTGTGTATGAGGCTTCAGATGCACTAGCAGATTTAGATACATTAACAAATGGAAGCCAAACTCCAGCTTACACTAATTAAGCAGTTGCAGCATTTTTTTTCTATTGGGATAAAGGTTTAAATAAATAAATAAAAGATGACCATTATAAGCACCCCTGTCAGTCTTAAAGTTTTTTTCAGAACCCTCTAACTGCCACAAAGAAGGAACACCTAAAATAAGAAAACCAATGCATTCACCACGTCTAAGAATTGGTGGTACGCCGCAATGTAAAAAATGCTCACGTTTCATACTGCTTAACTGCTTGTCGACCAGCGCACGCCTATATACGTTGGCAGCATGGCACAGACAGGCAGATATACATAAATATACATCCCATTTAAGATTGTGGCATTGTGGACACGAGTGTGATCGTCTCACGGTGAGGAAGAGCGGTGACAATGACAGTGATCAACGCTTCCTGTAATCGCAAGCGGTGATCACTGTCTTGTCACACACAGCCCACCCCCCCTACAGTAAGAATCACTCACTAGGGCACACTTAACCCCTACAGCGCCAGCTAGTGGTTAACCCCTTCACTGCCAGTGTCATTTTCACAGTAATCAGTGCATTTTTATAGCAATGATCGCTGTAAAAACGACAATGGTCCCAAAAATGTGTCAAAAGTGTCCGATGTGTCCGCCATAAAGTTGCAGTCATGATAAAAATCGATGATCACCGATGATCACCGCCATTACTAGTAAAACAAAATATTAATAAAAATGCCATAAAACTATCCTCTATTTTGTAGATGCTATAACTTTTGCGCAAACTGATCAATTTCCTGACGGCTCCATGTCAGTACAGCTGGGATTTAACTAGCCTAAACAGGGGAGGGATAATGCTACACACTCCACAACTCTGACTAAAACAGTAACAGAAGCCATGATGCCCCAGACAAACTCAATAGTCAATAAAGGAGTTGTGAAGGAACAATTTTTTTTTTAAATAACAAACACATTATACTTACCTCCACTGTGCAGTTAGTTTTGCACACAGTGGCCCCAATCCTGGTCTTCTGGGGTCCCTCGATGACTGTCACGGCTCCTCCCTGCAACAACTACACACAGACATGCGAGTGAGCTTGCATAGTGTGTAGCTGTTGCGGGCGCGCTCCTGTGATACAGCGGCGGCCATAGCTGCCGCTATATCATTTGGCCCGGCCCCCCGGCACGCCGCGTCATTGAATGTGATTGACAACAGCGCCACTGCAGCCAATCAACGGCCGGGCTTCGACTCGAGGAGGATGACGGGGGCGAGCGCCGGACTTTCGAAGGGTCAGGTAAGTAAAACGGGGGCTCGGGGGGGACCAGCATCATCTGATGTTTTTTCACCTTAATGCATAGAATGCATTAAGATGAATTTTGTATCTGAATTGCAGATAGTTAGAGACACCTGGACCTTTCTAGTGAGAGTGCCGTGTTTCTCCTGGCACAGCCAGCCCTATAACCTGCAGGCCAAGGAGATGGGGTTTGCTCAAAGAGAAGAAGAAGTCAAACGCTGAGGCCGAGGTGAGTGAAAAATGTATAGTTAAGTCCTAATCACGTGGGGGTGGTCGGGGCCTCACTCAGCTGTGCTGACATGGAGCCGTCAGGAAAATGTTTTTTTATATATTTTTGGGGGATATTTATTATAGCAAAAAGTAAAAAAACATTGCATTTTTTTCAAAATTGTTGCTCTATTTTTGTTTATAGTGCAAAAAATAAAAACCGCAGAGGTGATCAAATACCACCAAAAGAAAGCTCTATTTGTGGGAAAAAAAGGACGTCTATTTTGTTTGGGAGCCACTTCGACACGACCGCGCACATGTCAGTAAAAGCGACGCAGTGCTGAATCGCAAAAAGTGGCCCGGTCTTTGACCAGCAAAATGGTCCGGGGCTGAAGTGGTTAAAGTGATATATTTACTATATTGCCTTGAATTACATACTATGAATATTGTGTGTAATATACTGTATTTTTTTTCCACTATACAGTTCTCAGCAAACTTATGTTAAATACAGAAACTAATAGAAATAAATTACTTTTAAGGATAAACATTTTGTTCCTGCTTAAAAATGTGAAGACAAATCCTGCTCTCCTTCACACATAATGCAACATGACCCATCTACTGCTGCTAAATTTAAACTGATTCTAAGCGGAAATATATGGAAAAATAAGCCTTTCCTGTTAATTAGGAGTGAACTGGCAACCAATTTGCAATGTCTGTCATTTTATTCTCTTGCTGGAGGCGATCTGTCGCATTAGAAGCTCATTCTAATTGTTGCTGCAAACTGTAATAGGAAAAAAATGTGTTTCTATTTCTCAGCCTGCGAGTCACTCTGCACAGCTTCTTAATTGCCGTGCACACTCTGTAACCTCTTTTGTCTGTCACTACCTTTAAAATTTAAACATATATTTTGTGACACTTCAGCATTTGATTCTGATAGGCTAAAAAAGAGAAAAGGGGGAAAAAAATATTCCATCATAGTTTGCTTCCTAGCAACAGGTCTGTTCTAGGGTGTTGACATAAAAGACTTTATATACTTTAAATATGGTTGGATTATATGACCCCCTTTAATCTGCCTAAATTGGGTTATTTCTTTTGTGAGATGTCACTTAAAAATACTTTACAGCCTCCCTTTGTAGAAATCGTTTGAAGTCTGTGTAATCAAGTACTTGCCCACTTGTCACTTATCTTCGAGGACTATGGGGAAATGACTAATGAAATAATAGGAATAGCGAGAAAATTAGCATTTTTCTCAAGATGAATATCTGTTAAGTCACAGCTTTTAATGTAGACATCTCTTCACCATAAACAGCAGAAATCTATATCTTAGCAAGCATAACATATACATAGCATATGACTTATAAAACAGCTCACATATAAAATACATATAAATTGCATATTACTCAGTGCAATTCATATATACAAAAATAAATAGCATGTAACACTTTTAGCTTCTGTATTTATCTTTTCATGCATGAACAAAGACCTAATAATCTAAGGGGAAAAAATATTGGGCTAGATTCAGGTAGCTCGGCGCATCTTTTGGCCAGCGTAGCGCATCTCATATGCGCTACGCCGACGTAAAACAGGGAGCCCAGAACACTGGGCCAGATCCACAAGCAGCGGGCGCAACGTAACTTTTGTGATTTAAGTTACAACGCCGCAAATTGCCCAAGTTAGTGCCCGATCCACAAAGTACTTACCTGGAAATTTGTGGTGGTGTATCCTAAATCAGTCCGGCGCAAGGCGGGCCAATTCAAATGGGGCGAGTCCCATTTAAATTAGGCACGCTCCCACGCCGGACGTACTGCGCATGCTCCCGATGCTATTTTCCCGACGTGCTTTGCGTTACGTTACGTTGCGCCGAGTTTTGTGAATCGCGATGTGTAAAAAAGAGATGCGGCGGGAAAAAAAAATTTAAAAAAAATTTGACAGCGACGCGGGAAAGACGGGTATACTTTTACATGGTGTACTAACTTTACACTTTGTAAAAGTAGCCCTATCTTTGCGACGGCAAACTAACACTTACAGCGACTTAACGAAGGGAAAAAGCTTTGTGGATCTCCGTAAGTGCTAATTTGCATACCCGACGCTGGATTACGACGAGAAATGCCCCCAGCGGTACTGCATCCTAAGATCCGACAGTGTAAGTCCATTACACCTGTCGGATCTTAGGACTAGCTATGCGTAACTGATTCTATGAGTCAGCCACATAGTTAGAAACAGGGATACGACGGCGTATCAGCAGATACGCCGTCGTATCCCTTTTGTGGATCTGGCCCAGTATTCTGAAAGATCTTGCGCCGTACGTTGCGCCGGCGTAGTGTAAATGTGCCGGCGTAAGCCCGCCTAATTCAAATTCGGAAGGTAGTGGGCGTGTTGTATTAAAATTAGCTGTGACCCCATGTAAATGACTTCCCGAACGAATGGCGCATGCGCGCACATGCTCAGAATCACGTCGCATATACTCCCTAAGATACGTCGGCTCAATGCTTTCGACGAGAACGTAACCTACGCACAGCCCCATTCACGTACGACTTACGTAAACAACGTAAAATTTGACGGCTGTTCCGACATCCATACCTTAACATTGGCTGTGCATGATATAGCAGGGATAACTTTACGCCGGACGTAAGCCTTACGTAAACGGCGTAGCGGGCGCAAGTACGTTCGTGAATCGGCCTATCTAGCTCATTTACATATTATACGTGTAAATCTATGGAAGCGCCCCTAGCGACCAGCGTAAATATGCACCCAAGATACGACGGCGTACTAAGACTTACGTCGGTCGGATGAAGCAGAAATTCAGGCGTATCTTGTTACCTGAATACTTAGACGCAAGTTTAACAACTCGCATTCGGCGCTCTATAAGTATTTATTCCAATCCAATCCTGAATAGCGCGCATAGATACGACGGTGCATCTTTTAACTTATGCGGCGTATCAATAGATACGCCGGCGTAAAGTCTTTGTGAATCTAGTCCAAAGAGTATTTCTGAATGTGTGAACATCTCATTTACTGGTACAGAGCATGCTCACTGCTCTTGTTAGTATATAGAATAAGCACCGAAAACATTCCCACAATGCAGCGTACATACAGCTTTTGATCTGAATGATGATATTTAGTAGAGAGTAATACTATAGGTCATGTCATGGTTACATTCCTTGTACAAGGTAGACATAATAACATTCTACAGCTCACATTAGCAGGTAAACTATGCACTACCACAACTTAACTTTGCAGCTCTATGATAAAAATGTATGGAAAACTTCTACATTTTATATCGTAGATCAGTGGCGGCTGGTGCAATATCAGTGGAACTGCAACTGCAAATGCCTGCAATGCTTTGCGATTACATTTTTTTTCTTACTTGCTTAGCACTACCCCGAAGGAGCTGCTGGATATTTTCGGGCAGCATGTTATCTCTATTTCCTCGCCGTCCAGGGTGATGGATGAGAGTAAAGAAACTTCAATGTCCACACTTTACACTTCCTTTTTCTAAGATTTATTTGCTGAACTTGGTAAAAGAATAAAAGAAGTGATTGAAAAGGGTGGAAGGGTAACAGGTAAATAGGTTCAGGTGCAGTATTTCAATTGGGAAACACTCCTGTTTCCTGCGACACAGCTTTCGCCGCCACTCTAGCCAGAGTAGGGTATTGCGCACCCGGATAGGTTTCTCTCACCAACCTAGCAGTAAGAATGTCACACGGAACATGGTACAGTTTCTGCCACAGACCTTCCCACAGATGGAGATACATTTGGTCCGGAATCCTCGTAGCACAGGATTCAACACCCGGATCTCACCAGATTAACTTCTTGCAGAACTTGGAACTGACAGGCGATCACCATTAAACAGTGCATCCTTCGATGAAGTTCAAGGCCTCTCTTGAGACACCAGCCTCATGCTTGGTCCTCTCCAAGATAGGTCCTTCATCAAGCGGCTTCCTCCCTCCAGGACGGACAGCATGGGATCGCCCTTAAGACCGTAAACCCAATCTGCTTACTGGGCCTACTTAGAAGATCACAACCCTGGACCAACAAGATCCGAAGCCAGGATTACAAGAACACGCACCCCCAGCCGGGAGGGCGACACACGGGGTGATGGGACGAAAGACCCAGGATCGACGACGACCCAGACCAATGACTTCTGTTTCTTAAGTACCCCTCCCCAGCATGCACAGCGGCACGATACACCCCCACTGATTGGCTGCCGAGAGAAAATACTCAAATCACCTTGACCTAGCTGCTGCCACCCTTGGCCTGGAGTAGGAACGTCACCCCAGGTGAACAATAGTGGTCACTCACAGCACAGCCATGGCTGGAACAGAAGTTAAATTTGCTCAAAATCAGACATGTCTGAGTCAATTAACTCTCAGACTTTCCCCTAAATTTAAAGCAGCGCCAGCCCAACAGGAGCAGGCTGCTACACTTGTCACATTACCGGGACAATACCACTGTCTTATATGACCCATTCAACTGAATGGAACTGCGCTGCAACCTCCCTTATACCTGCAGACAGTTGCAGAGTGATGGTGCGTCATTCAAAGGGTTAATACAGGTGGTAAGGAGAAGACATAGCTCAGCAGAACACTTTTTAGAGGAGCGGCAAGCACTGCCGCCTATGTAAACCTAAGTTTTAATGTAAGCAGCAAGTTAGTAAAAATTCAACTTTTGACTTAGTATATATTTTATGTAGTTGCTATTATCATTAACAATAAAAAATGCTAATGAGAATACAATATCTAATTAATGGAATCACAATCAGGGTTTTATTTAACGCGTCCCACAGCATATGGCTTCATCAAGACATGTAGTACACTTTTTAAGTTTTCAAGTCTCTGAGGCAAACACTTCAATCTTTGACAGCTTTAAGCACTTAGCAAGTCAGGCAGCGATTGTCAGTCTTGTGCAGAGTCAGGACAGTGTGGTATCTGTGTCTGCAGGGATTTACACCCAACATCAATGGAACATCTCACCAGAGTCATCTATCACCCGCTGTGCTCCTCTCAATCTCAAACCTGATATAGTGCACATATCCTCAAGGATCTCTTTCTTTGTTATATAACAAATATCTATATGTCAAATGTACATCGATGCAGAAGTAACAGAGACATGAGACATACGGTCACACTGGTAAGTCTATATATTAAAACAAAAATAAAACAGCAAGAAACATCTAAAGTAAAAAAAAAAAAATATGACTGCATGCGTTTTTGGATGCATTAGTTAGAAAAAATATATAAAATGTCATAAAAATTTCAAAAGATATGGAATAAATGAATAAACAATCCAGGTCTGATTCCCGAGAGGGTAAATCTTTAGAAAGTTTTTTTTTGGAAATGATACAACTTTAAAAAAGACAGGAAGAGATGGGGGGGGGGGGGGGGAGAGATATGCTATAATTTTATGTATAGAATTGTTTGCCTATTAGAAAAATGTAAAATTAAAAATATAAAAAAAAAATAATCATAAAAATGTCAAGCTATAGCAAGAAATTAAGTCTATTTCAAAAAACGTCCTACTACTAAGAGCTTCTGACAACGCAGTAGTCATTACTTCTAATGCATTTTTATCTATCACAGCATCCTCCCTTCTTTACTTCCTTTGATTAGAGGAAGCTGCTCTCAGTTGATGTGAATAGACTTACACTGATTGCAACACTTGCCTTTTGCTGGAGTTTACAATCAGAAAAAGAAACACCATGATCTCATAATCTAATATTATGGAAGTTTACTGGTGACTTATTTTTTTACTGTCACGTTTGGCACCTTTCAGGGGGGAGCAGATACCTGTCTAATCCAGGTATTTGCTCCCACTTCCGGCGAAAGATTGCAGCAGAATCCGAGGCAATCTACGCCATGGCTGGCCCCTCCTCTGTCCCCCCTGCTGTCTTCTGGGAGACACACAGGTCCCAGAAGACAGCAGGGACGAGTCAGAATGTGCAAGGCTTCACTTCCTGATTCCTTTACTTAAGATGCCGGAGCCTCCACCCGGAGCCGAGGGACTTTTGCAGGCAGAACTCCGCTTTAACGGCTTGCCGACCGCCTCATGTAGATTTCCGTTGGCAGAATGGCACAGGCAGGCAAAGCAACATATATATACGTTGCTTTGAACCTGCCCCCTATTCAAGGGTATGAATACTTTTTCAAGCACTGTATGTTTTTGCATACCTTATCTTCTCAAAAGCCTTACTGGTTGATAAAAGTGAACCTTTAAAGTTTAGATCTGCAGTACATTATGCAGTCACAATACATAAGGACTAAAACTGTTCAATTATACTTTTTCCCTCCCTAACAGCAGGGTATGCTCCTGGTTACATCCTGCATAATTCTCTTCATAACAGGAGGGCATATGCTTGTTACAGCCTGTCAGTCTCATTTCACATAAGGGAGTAAGAATAACATTTTCCACAATAATTAAAAAACGTCTAAAAATGAAATGCATGTACATTGTTTTATTACATCTTTCTGTCAGGAGCTGACATCTTATGAAACATTTGAATTGTTCTCTTTATAGGCCACACAGTGCTGAAATCTTAACTGATGCAACCTTTATTATGGACCTAAGCTGTGCGACATTATAGAAAATGATTTCTACTAGGTTTTCTCACTTTGCTTGACCTTCTGAAGCACCTGAGGGCCCATACTCCTGAAGTCTTTCTGCCAGGTGTGCCTTCACCTCAGTAATACTGTGGTGACTGACCCAGCAGCCACAAATGCATGCAAGCTTCATCGCTTAGTTTAGGGTGACCAGACATCCCCGGTTTCTAGGGACAGTCCCTGGATTGAGGACACTGTCCCCAGACCAAGTCTGTCCCTGGACCAAGTCTGCCCCCGGATTGGATTTAAACATGGGCTGGGGCAATTTCTGTTCAAGTATTTTATTAAAGAAGATCACAGAGTACAGCAAAAAATTGTCCTGGTTGGAAGTATAAAACATATTTCACGGTACATCTTGGGTGAGGTCAATACAGTCATAACAACAAAACCTTCTAAACATAAACAACATACATTATCACGTGCCAGAGACAAGAAAAGTACGGTGACAATAATAACAACCTATTAGATGACAGAGAATGCATACAAAGGGAAAGGGAGTAGCTCCAATCCAATATCAGTGTAAGCTAAAGGCATATACTCTGCGAGACAGGAAAAAAGAGACCATAGGACAAGCCTGGGGAATAGACCCAGGCCCAGCCACAGGAACTCACAAATAAAACATTTTAACCAAAAAAAAAAAAAAAGAAAGAGACCAGAAAGGAGAAAAAGGAAGAGGAAACAAGAATAGAAGGAAAATAGATATGAGAAGAATAAAAGAAAGAGAGAAGAAGTGTCGACGGGACCGCACGGAATCCCGGAGGATCATTGTATCGGACAAAACTATCTTTCACATTTTTTATTACGGTTCGAGCAGAGTAGCATCAAAATTTGGAGGGAGAAAATTCTCCACCCACGGGGTCCAAGTTATGCAGTGTTGGGGAATTCGGTCCAAGATCATGGCTTTGATTTTACTATGAATCATCGCCTGGGTCACTCTATTGTTTACTTCAGCTATATGTAATTTCGGGGTCTTTCAGGCTCTGGCTATTGTCTGCTTAGCAGCTGTGGTTAATTGAAGGAGGAGACAAGTTTGGGCCCTTGTATAATCCTTTTGTACAAAATTTAAGAGAGTCAGGGATGGATCAGGAAGAAGAGTATCATGGAGCAATGTGGAAGCAATTTGGAATATAGTCGTCCAGAATTGCTGCACAACAGGGCAGGACCACTAAATGTGGGCATGTGTGCCCCTCTCCCCACAGCCTCGTAAACATACAGATGGGTAAGATGGCAGAAATTTAGAAATCCTCGCGGGAACAAGGTACCACCGCATGAGAATCTTGTAATTGGCCTCCAGAGTCACTACATTTTGTGTAGAAGATTTGGTGCTGGCCCATATGCTTGACCAGTCATCTACATCCAGCCTGACCTATAGGTCCTTGGACCACTGTGGGCTGGGGCAATTTCAAAGACAGTGCAGAATAAAAAAATAAAAAAATTACCCCCCCCCCCTAACTAGCTAATGGTGTATTTTTGTCCATCATCTGTGCCCTTTTCTGATGACCATGTGCTGTTCGGAGTGGAGGTCATATTTCTTCAGTTTCGGGTGAATGTCTATTTAGCTCCGCTCGCATGTTCTTTTGCCTTGGCTCAATTCCCAGTCAGCCGCCTGCCTGCTTATATCCTTGCCTTCCCTGGTGGAGTAATCTTTCTCCATTGCCCACCCAGTAGTAGCCAGGGCTCATGGAGTAAAACTTAACAGGCTGTGAGGCGGGGATCGGTGGCGACGGGCAGAGAGTCGCTAATTGCCGCCATTACTATTAAAGAAAATATGTCCCCGGATTTAATTAAAAAAAATCTGGTCACCTTAGCTTAGCTATACCTGCTGACTATTTCCCCAAAGAACTGATGCTGAGCTCTGCAACTGACTGGAACCACACCAGTTTTGTATGGTCTCTCAATGCCTTAAACCTCAGGCCAGGTGTTGTTAGCATGTGCATGTGTACTGGGGCATGGTCAGCACAAAACAACTTGGCTGGGCTCTGGAATGCACAGATTTATTGTATTTCTATTGTATAGTGCAGGTCAGTGGCCAGACATGAACCTTGTAGCTGTCTTATAGCTTGTGTCTATTTGTCCTATATTGTCACTATATTCACTGTAATAGATTTATCCCTGGTCCAATTCCAGGATACACGTTTAATTCTGCCGCTGAGCCAAATTCATGTGGATGAGAGAGCATGCATGTGGAAGAGATTACACTGCACACACTGGTCAGTACAAAGCTCCTTCTCAACAGGAAACCCTTTATTCAGGTTACAGCTCTTATAGCCAAAGTGACATAAGCAAACGTCATCACATATGGGTGCATCTGATTGGCTCATCCATATAGTCTTCTCTTGTTACATCTGTTCCTGGCCACGAAGCAAGCATTCAGTCGCCATATTCCTTTGCTCGGTGAGAGGGGGTGGAGTGGAAAGACATCTGTTTGTCATTTATCTGTTTGTCATTTTTGAGTAAGGATATATACACATATACTGTATATATATATATATATATCTCTGTAGGAGAACTGTTAGTTTTCATCCAATGCGCACTCTTGCGCATGCACACGCACACGGGCGCTCTGAGATGCTTAGGCGCACCAATGCGCATGTGCGAGCGCACACGAGCGCTCTGAGATGCCTAGGCGCACCAATGCGCACGCAACAGGCGGTGTGCACACGCAGGTGTGCACCCCTAGCGCCAATTGGTGCCAAACGGCCTATTTAAGGAAGTGCCCTGACCCCAGACCCTTGCTGACTAGTCTTCAGCTGTTACCCGATACCCTGAACCCTGTTGTGATCCTGCTTGACTTCTGTTGCTGAACCTGGCTTGCCTTGACCCTGTTTCTGGACTCTGCTTCTACTCTAAACACCAGTTTACGATCCTGGCTACCCACTTGACTCTGCTTCTGCCTGCTGCCTTGTACTCCGCTGCCCACCTGCTACTTGACCCGGCTACCTGTGTGACCCCGCATCTGCTTCCTGTATCGCTCTTCGTCAACCTCCGAGTGTCTGCGACTTCCTGCTGCAAGTCTTCCAGGGACTTAACATCATCTGACGTCCCAGTACCACTGCTCCAGCGGAGTGCCTCTTTAACCCCAGCTGATCCTCGGTGTACTGCTGCTCTCCGTAATCTGATGGTTCTCCTACTCGTCCTGGCTCGCACCTCCCGCTACTGCTGTCTGGGTCTACATCTGCAGGCACTCGTGTTCCTCCTGTCCCTCGGTGTCCTCTGTTTCACCTCCAGCAGAACCAGGGCTGGAGATACAAGAGAGGCCGTCCTCATCACTTCAGTCTCCCATCAGGTACGTGACAATATCTATCTATATATATACATATATGTATATATTGCAACATGGAAGGAAAAAAACAATAAAAAATAATAAAAGAAAGAAAATAATATTTGAGTAGTTAGAGAAGAGAGAGAGACAACATAGATATAATCTAGTAATTTTATCAACTCCATCACACCACTGATGCAATAAGTAATATTGCACTATGATGGTTGTCCTTGTCCTCTTTGTAGCCCTTACTATACATGCATACTGAGGTGACCAATTACATTTGGCAGATCACTGGGGAGGTGGATAATCTGTTACCTAGGGATCTATAGAGTTTATATGTGCTTATGACCTCAGCACACTGGGAATATGTCCTTCTGGTTCATGTAGCTCCACCCCCACAGGAGCTGTTGAATAAGATGGTTC
The DNA here is from genome assembly GCF_905171775.1 of Rana temporaria. Taxonomy (NCBI): domain Eukaryota; kingdom Metazoa; phylum Chordata; class Amphibia; order Anura; family Ranidae; genus Rana; species Rana temporaria. Next base: position 62,440,047 of record NC_053491.1, read on the forward strand.
CTCGTTTTTTTGCCTTGACCTTCACAAGGGCCTCAGCCTCTCTGACACACCAGGTTGAGTGTAAACATGTGAACACAATGAAGCACAGCAAATAATTCCTATTACCCTAAAAAAATATGATGTAGCATTCTACTAGGTAGGTGCTAGGATAGTTAGGTAAGTGATAGTATTTTTTTTTTGGATGTAAATTTAGTTGCTGTCAGTGTGGCTGTAATGTTGGTCTATGTAAAAGAATTGTTTGGCTCACTGTACTCAGTGAGCTGCAATTGTTTAGTTAGGCTTGATCTATGTGCGCTGCTGCAGCTAGTCTGCAGGAAAGCAACTTCTGTATCCAGGTAAATTGAGAAGTTTTTGGATGATAGGAGTGGAGCTATGCAGATAGCAGCATTAACCACTTACATACAGGGCACTTACGCACCTTCCCGCCCAAGCCAATTTTCAGCTTTCAGCACTGTCGCACTTTGAATGCCAATTGCGTGGTCATGCCACACTGTACCCAAACAAAATTGGCGTCCTTTTTCCTCCACAAATAGAGCTTTCTTTTGGTGGTATTTGATCACCTCTACAACAACTAAAAAAAAAAATTAAGTTTTTATTTTTTTCTGTTAATTTTTTTGTAAATAAGTACGTTTTCTCTTTCAATTACGGGCACTGATATGGTGGCACTGATGGGCACCGGTGAGATGGCACTGATAGACATCGATGAGGTAGTACTGATGGGCACAGATGAGGTGGCACTGATTGGCGGCGCTGGTATGCGGCACTGATGGGCACACATAGGCGGCACTGATGGGCACACATAGGCGGCACTGATGGGCACTCATGGGCGGCACTGGGCACTCATAGGCGGCACAGATGGGCACTCATGGGCGGCACTTATGGGTGGCACTGATGGATACTTATGGGTGGCACAGATGGGCACTGATAGGTGGGCACTGGACATGGATGGGCACTGTGGGGTGGCACTGATGGACACTGTGGGGTGGCACTGATGGACACTGTGGGGCGGCACTGATTTACCCATGTTGCCAATCAGTGCCCATTTGTGGGCACTGATTGGCATCTTTTTTTTTAATGCTTTTTTTTTGCCCAGACTTTTTTTTTTTGCCCTTCCCTGGTGGTCCAGGTTGGGCTTCCCTGGTGGTCCAGTGTGGCGATCCGAGGGGGGGCTGCGCTGATAAACAATCAGCGCGAACCCCCCCTGTCAGGAGAGCTGCCAATCGGCTCTCCTCTACTCGCGTCTGTCAGACGCGAGTGAGGAAGAGCCATCAACGGCTCTTCCTGTTTACATCGTGATCAGCCGTGGTTGGACATGGCTGTTCACGTGGTAAAGAGTCTCCGTGAGAGACTCTTTACCGAGATCGTTGTTGCAGGGTGTCAGTCTGACACCCCGCAACACCGATCTCGGTAAAGAGTCTCTCACGGAGGCGCGCAGCAGCTCAGAATCCTGAGGACGTCATATGACGTCCAGTCAGGATTCTACAACCACTTTGCCGACGTCAATATGTCATTGGCGGGCGGCAAGTGGTTAATATTGATACAGCCCTAGCCTATCCCAGAGAGGCAGGCTCTGAAGGCGGGCTGGGAGACTGTATTTATTCTTAGAGCACACAGAGCTTTGGGTCTTGTCCCAGAGTGAAGGGACCCAGCCTGACGGGGGCACGCTGAGAGTGCACTTGGAAGTGCAGTCGCTGTAGATCTGAAATGAGGAGAAGCTCTGCTGATTTTATCATCCAATCATGTACGTATGTATGTATTTTCCTTGCATGTCCCCCTCGGATCTACAGCGACTGAACTTCCAAGTGTACTTTCAGTGCAATTTCAAGTGCACTTTGCACTTGTAGTTTGCACTTGTAGTGCAAAGTGTATTTGCCTTTTGTAAATAACCCCCTATATGTACTAATGTATATGTCATTACCCCTTTTAATAACTATAAAACATTTTTATATGATTACGATTTTTCATTTGTTTTCATTTGTTTTCCATTTTATGTTGGTTCATACCATACTATACACTGTATGCTTTTACAATAAACATAAATTGAGAGAAAAAAAACAAGCTTCAGAGGCTTTCCTGGCTTTAGTTCTCCCTCTGCTGTCTGGAGGTGAAAAGTAAAACTGACTTTAAAGTTTAAAATGTTCACAAATGTTATTGGAGACAGGCACACCCTACGTGATGCTAAATCTTCAACTCTATGTTTTAGCCAAGGTTGACCTTACACATGTTCTCTAATAATAAAGACAGATGTAAAGGAAATGGAGAAACAGAAAAAAAAAATGACCTGTTGATATTTCACTTTATTTCAAAATATGCCTCTGTTTCATTACGGTTTTCACCTTGCCAACTTTTGCTCCCGGTGTTAATTTAGATGTTGCAGCTTTATGGGCTGTTGAGAGTCAGGTTAGGCTTCCTGCTTTATTTAATATACCAAAGAGCAGTAATGCAGAATTCATTTTTTACATGCGGAATGTAGACAGTCCAGAATGTGAATGGCCTTTAGCATCCTTGAGTACAATGCAGAACCAATGGTCCTGGATTGTATATAATGATGTCTGAAAGCTGCAACAGAGCAGACAGCAAAGGTAGGAAGCTTAGGGGGACTAGTAGCACAAATAGGAGAAAGCTTGCAGGAGTGAGGAGTAAGTAGTGTAGCACTATACTTTTTGGGGCAGATTCACAGAGATCGGCGTATCTCTGTGTGGGCATAACGTATCTCATTTACGTTACGCCGCCGCAAGTTTTTCAGGCAAGTGCTTTATTCACAAAGCAATTGCCTGTAAAGCTGCGGCGGCGTAGCGTAAATCACCCGGCGGAATTCAAATTCGGCGGGTAGGGTGCGTGTTTCATTTAAATGAAGCGTGTCCCCGCGCCGAATGAACTGCGCATGCGCCGTCCCTAAAATTTCCCAGCGTGCATTGCTCTAAATGACGTCGCAAGGACGTCATTGGTTTTGACGTGGACGTAAATTAAGTCCAGCACCATTCACGGACGACTTACGCAAACGACGTAATTTTATAAATTTTCGATGCGGGAATGACGGCCATACTTAACATTGACTGCGCCTCATAGACCCTCATTTCTCTTGCTTGTCTATTTATGGAAAAGTAGATAAAAATATAAAACTAAGAGCATGCTGCTTCCCAACAGTTATTTTTCTCAAGACATAAAGGGGCCTTGACTGATGGCGGCATGGCCAGGTAAAGGACAAGGTGGCTGAGTGGTCACCAAGGATTGGTTGTTAGGGGGGATGGGCTGGACCTGAGCTTGATAAAAGTATTGCCCCAGGGATTTCTGGGTCTTTCAAGAAACGTGTTTAGAAAAGCTGCCCACCCTCCTGCCCCTTTTTTCTATAGTATGTCACAGCTTGCTGTGGTTTCTTGACTTTGCCAGCATAAAATGGCTGTAATTGGACTATGTCCTTGATGGAAATCTGAAGTAGGCGGCTTGTCCAGCACTTATGGTAAGGACAGGCCCGCTTGTGTGCAACTGTGACTGGCACTGGTTGAAAGTGTTCACATGCTATGTTTGAATTTAATAAAGCTGTGACCTTGCCCTTTCCAACCTAATGGTTGTAAGTGTGTTTATTTAATAGGGTGAGGGGGAAAGGATTTCTATACATCTATGTTACAGTCAGTTAATTGTACCTGGGCTCATTGCGCCTCAGCAGTCAAGGTTGTGCATATACTAGAGTAGCATGATGCCTAAATAAGACAATACAGCTCTCATGCTAAGGTCAAAGAAATAGTGAATGTATCCTCTAATGTATTCTTTGTACGAATACACAACAATCAGCCATAATAATAATGTCACTGACAGGTAAAGTAAAGAATATTTATTATTATTATTATTATTTTTATTATACAGGATTTATATATCGCCAACAGTTTGTGCATCGCTTTACAATAGGAAAAGGCAATACAGTTACGTGACGACACGCGTAGGAATACAGGAACATACAGACACCTGAAGTGACGTATTTTTACACAAGCTTGCTGCTCGTTTTTTTTTTTTTTTTTTTTTTAAATTGTTTATTTATGAAAGATTTTCAAAAACAAAATACAGCATCTGACAATAAGATACAAAAGTTCAACAATTAGACATACACAGCTAATCACATCTGAAACGTAGCAGTGGAAATATACAGGTGTAGACTAAATCACGAAAGGCTGGTAAACCCTAAAGATACATAAACCAACCTTGATCCATTGCAAACATAACCTGTAGAGTCAAGCCGGTTCTGTACTCAAAATCATAAAGCAATGGCGTGGGTATTATAGAAACATAAACAGATGAGTAGGTATATAAACGCACAAATACAACTAAAGCACCATGAGAATCAAGTATCGTGAAGAGTCGCAGAGATAGAGTCTGAGTCTAGTGAAAAGTCAGAATCATCCCATAGGGACCATATCTTGTCAAAAAGAGGCAAGGTGTCCTCAACCCTAGCTGACAAATGTTCCATTTTACGTGTGTCAGCTATAATCGAGATGACTTGATGGAGGGTGGGGGGAGAAGTGGAAAGCCATAACCTAGGGATGGCCCTTTTGGCAGCTAGGAGAACAAAGGACATAAGTTTCTGTGATGGTTTAGGTAGGTCTGTAAGAGGCAACCCCAAAAGAAAGTGTATAGGCGACAAGGGTACAGAGTGAGAAAATAATTTCTGTAAAAGCTCCTGTATCTGTATCCAAGAAGGGCTGATAAGGGGGCATTCCCAGAAAATATGAAAAGGGGAACCCACAGACTTCTGACATCTCCAACAAAGATTAGAAATGGCAGAGTCTCGAGCGTGCAACAGGTCTGGGGTCCTATACCAAAACATCAAAAACTTAAAAGCTGTCTCTTTCTGCACCACACAACGTGAATTTTTGGATGTACTCGCCCAGATTTTCCCCCAGTCCAGCAACGAGATCGGACGTCGCAAGACAGAGGTTCACTTGGTCATATATTTATGTAAAGCATCTGTCATAGGGGTACACTCTTGCAAAATCTTATATATAGACGAAATCTGTTTTTGCTCATAAGGACCTGCTACACAAAGGAGCTCGAAATCAGTGGGTCTTTCCAGTGCGAGTGAGGGGAATGAAGAGAGGAAGAAGTGTTGAAACTGTAGATGAGAATATTGAAGGGAAGATGGGAGATCTAATTTCATTTTGAGCTCCGGGAATGGCAAAAAGACGCGTGTAACAGGGTGGACCAGATGTCGCAACTGAAAGACCCCGGCCTGGGTCCAAGGGTACATCCTCTCAAATGACAGACTGTCAGGGATATCTGGGTTGAAAAGGACATTCATTAGGGGGGAGCACCTGGAGGAGAGGGAGAACCGCTCTATACATCTCCTCCAGATATTCAAAGTAAACAACATTGGGGCAAGACAAAGAGATCGCAATTGGGGCATGAATTTAGCCGAAGAGGGCCATAGCATGTAGCATGGATGCACCGGGGCAGTAACCCCCATTTCAATCTCCGCCCACTTTGAAGAAGCTTTTCTAGAAACCCAAGAGGTCAAGACTCGAAGGTGAGATGCAAAATAATATTTAATAACGTCTGGCGCCGCCAGGCCTCCTCTGTGTTTAGGGGCGTAAACAACGGATTGTGCAATCCTATGGGAAGCATCATTCCAAATAAATTTGAGGCAGCGCCTCTGGAGAAGTTTCAGCTGCGACATCGGGACCGCCACGGGGAGAGTTTCAAAAATGTATAACAGTTTAGGGAGTATTGACATCTTAAGGACGTTGATCCGACCTAAGAGAGAGAGTGGGAGGGAGGTCCATGAATTTAAAAGACGTGATATCTCTACAAACATGGGGGGAAAATTGGCATGGTATAAGGTGGAATAAGAAGGGGTGATATGTACGCCCAGATATTTCAGCGAAGAGGAGCACCAATGATAATTAAACTGTTCTCGGAGAGTTTGAAGTACATCAGGTGGCATGTTAATTGGCAGGGCCTCGGTTTTGGACTGATTGATTTTAAAACCCGACAGATTCCCAAATATAGAGAGAATATCGTGTAACACAGGTAAGGTGGTGGAAGGGTGAGTGAGTGTCAATAAAATGTCGTCAGCAAAAAGTGACAGTTTATAATCCCTCTGTCTCAGCGTGACTCCCCGAATTTCCGGGTGCATTCGGATAGCCGCAGCCAGAGGTTCCAAACTTAAAATAAACAGCAGAGGTGACAAAGGGCACCCCTGCCTGGTTCCATTACTAAGGGAGAACCGCCGAGACAGGCAGGAAGACAACTGAACTTGGGACGTGGGAGTGGAGTAAATAGCATGCAGTGCTTTAACAAAGGGGCCCGAGAACCTGAGTCTGTCCAGGACCGCAAACATAAAAGGCCAGCTAAGGCGGTCAAAAGCCTTCTGCGCGTCCAGACTGAGGACAATCGCCGGCTGTTTGGTTCTGGTTAATAAGTCTATTAGGTCCACAGTCCTCCTAGTATTGTCGCCCGCGTGTCTCGTGGGGACAAAGCCCACCTGGTCTCTATGTATCAGGGTCGTCAGAAGCGGGGAAAGTCGATTAGCTAATAATTTAGTAAAAATCGTATAATCCGAGTTCAATAATGCAATGGGGCGGTAATTATCTGGCAGTGAGGGATCTTTACCCGGTTTTGGAATTATCGTCAAAAAAGCATGTAAGAAATGGGCATGAGGGGTAGTGCCTTTGAGCAACGAGGAAAACAGAGATCTAAGGTGAGGGTTCAGAATGTCCGAGAAAGCTTTATAGTAAGCATAGGAAAGCCCGTCTGGGCCAGGGGATTTATGGGCCGGAAGAGCCTTCACTACCCTCTCTATCTTCTCCAAAGAAACAGGGGCGTTAAGTGTCAGGAGTTGATCAGTAGATAATTTGGGTAAGTCAAAAGAGGACATGAAGGCATCAAAATTAGCCTGGGAAAATTTAGTAGATGTGTCCCCACTTAGACAGTTATACAGCGTCTTGTAGAAATCCCCAAAGACTTGCGTCATAGCCTTAGGACAATATGTGGGGGTGCCGTCTGATTGTATCAAATGGTCAGGAATCGAAAGAGAGGGACAAGGTTTTAGTCTGTTAACTAGCATCCTGTGTGGCTTATTGGCAAATTCATAAAACTTCTGTCTGGCCCAAAGCATAGATTTAGAAATTTTACTCAGGTTAAAAGATTTAATACGGTTCCACAGGGATGTCACTACTCTCAACCGTTCCACCGTGGGGGAGTTAAGAAGACCAGTTTCCGCAGCAGTAAGCTGAACTAGGAGCTCGTCTCTTTGCCTTAGAGAGTCTCGTTTCAGACGAGAGCTGGCGGATATGCACTCTCCCCTGAAAAAAGCCTTATGGGCTTCCCACAAGGTGGAAACCTCAGCCACCGAACCTTTGTTAAGGACAAAAAATTCAGACAATTTTTGTTGTAGTAATCTGTGTCAACTGATTTTTAATCAGGGACTCGTTCTGGGGGCAGGAGCAGATAGAACAATGTCAAGCTCAATATGGGCATGATCCGACCATGTAATCGGGCCTATCTCAGAAGAGACTACATACGGAAGCAAGGGGGCCGTCACAAGAAAATGGTCAAGTCTAGTGTATAGCTTATGGGGGGGGGGAATAAAAGGTGAACCCTCTCTGAGTTGAGTGTTTTACCCTCCATGTATCGAAAAGATTGTAAGATCTGGTCAGTTTGCGGAACGAGGCGGATATCTTCTGGGCAGCACTACTAGGGGTGTCCCGAAATAAGGCCTGCCTATCTCTGGTTGGGGACATGCAAACATTAAAATCCCCCCCTATAATCATGAAGGGGTGGGAAATGTTTTGAAGCTTCTCAAGAACCTCTGAAAGAAATCCAATTTGGTCTACATTAGGAGCATACACATTTACCAAAGAGAACTGGGTGTTTAGGTGACTACAGTCCAGGAGTATGTATCGGCCCTTAGGGTCCAAATATGAAGATGTTACCCGAATCGGGCACGAGCGCTTAATAAGAATTGCTACTCCCGCCTTACCTGAAGGGTCAGAAGCCACATGTGTCACGGAAATTGCTTGGATGCAAATTTAAAAGAACCTCCAGATTTGAAATGAGTCTCCTGTACCATAATCACCTCCGCACCGGAGGACCTAAACTCCTTCAGAGCCTGCCACCGTTTACCAATGGAATTTAGGCCTTTCACATTACATGAGTACACCTTTAGAGCCATTGTACATTATTTAACAATACAGCTGAATTCACATACAGAACATCTATGTTAAGAGATAGCCATGGTGCAAAACTTTTGGAATGCAACCTACTCACATTCAGAACAAGTGCTACAAAAAAAGCTCTGTGTAGCAATGGGGGGTCAAAAAAAAGACCCAGTAAAGAAAAATCAAAAAAGAGAAAAAGAAGAAAAAACAAGAGAAAACCTGTGGGACCACAGAAAAAAAAAATACAAAACACATTTTTCAAAAAAGCCCTGGAGATAAAAAAAACTCCAGGGAACCCAGGCAGCAGCCTAGGGTTTGGATGGAGGGCATGTCGACTCCCGAGGACCTAGGGCGGGTGGATCCCCGTCATACCTGAGAATGGTCTGTACCGAGTCAGAACCAGAGAAAAAAAAGAAAACATGACACCTTAAGGTCATTTCAGCTTATAGGGCAGCAGCAGTCAACAGAATCAGTAGCAAATAACAATAGGGACTGGAAGCATCCGTGAGCCATTGCTCAACACGAAATCAGAAAAAAAAAGGAGAGGGACCCAGACAAAGTCAGGGTAAGCCGCGGCCCTCTATATAGGCCGAGGAATAAAGGGGGGCATTAGGAGTGTCACACAAAAGAGGAAGACTTCAGGTGTGGGCTCCTGGGCGGTTGCCCCTCTGTGGGGTAGTGAACGTCTTCCTCGACTTGCGTTGTACAGGGGTCCAGATCTTGGCCGGTGTCATCAGAGGTTTAGGGTTCACTGCAGGGAGCTGAAGATCTTCTTCAGGAACTGGTGGTAAGTCCAGGTTACGCGTGAAGGCATCACATTCGTAGAGGTCTCGCAGAGAGTATTGGGTACCATCTTTCAGGACAGACAGGCGAAAAGGGAACCCCCAACGATAGGGGACCTGGTGGTTCTGCAGATGAGTGGTAATAGGGCGGAAGCTGCGTCGCTTTGCCAGAGTAATAGGGGATAAGTCATTGTAAATTTGTATTTTGGCCTGCTTGTATTCAATGCGAGACTTGTTACGGGTCGCAATTGTAAGGGCTTCTTTGCTCTCGTAAAAGTGAAAACGCACGACCACGTCTCTGGGATTAGATCCCGCAGGGGGTTTAGGGGCCAAAGACCTGTGTGCTCGATCGAGACGCCAATCAATGTCCGGTATATGGGGTGCGATAGTAATAAAGAGACCCAGGAGGTATGGGCGCAGTTCCTTGTCAGTAACTGTCTCGGGTACCCCCCTTATCCTTAAGTTCTGGCGTCTTTCTCTATTCTCCAAATCCTCCTGTTGTAATTGGAGTTGGGACAAAGTGTGTTTCATGGCTGCATTGTCGTCTTCCAGCACATGCACATATTGGGTCAGTTCATCGAACTTATTTTCAAGCGTGTCTGTGCGCTCTCCTATCTGATCAATTTCCCTCCTGAGCTCTTGAGCAATTTTACCCACCTCTTTAGCGATGTTATGGGTCAGGTCCTGTAGCAGTGCCTGCAGCTTGTGATCCAGAACATTCACTGTGACCACATCCAGGCTTTCAGGTGGTAGAGCCTGCTGGGATCTGTTGTCCGCCAATGGAGCTGCTGCTATCGCCGCCGATTGGGAGTCGGCGAGTTCCGGCGGGGCGCCCGCGCTACTCGAGGCCAGGGATTGCGGCCTGTATAGGAAGCGCTCCATGTCGCGGTTAGGCCTCGTGGGCGGCGGCGGGGCGAATCCTCTGTACACGTCTTTCTGGAAGCCGATTTTGCCCATAAGGTGGTAGGGGGAATTCGGGCAGATGCTGAGAATGCTCCCGGAGCTTTAGTGGCTGTGGATGCTGTGCAGGAGCGGTGGATGGCGAGACGGGGACCGGAGCTCTTCCTCTACACGTCCGCCATCTTCAGAAGCCGCGCATGCGCCCCCCTCTGCTCGTTTTGTTTTATGCGATTGTAAACTTTTAAATGTGAGTACCTCTATTATGTTTTGCTGTTATAAATAAATCGTTTAAGCCAGACATACTTCACCATTAGAGGCTTGTTCTTTCTCCATACCTTCCTTTATTACTCAATATACCATCGTGAGCGAAAATATACTGACCTAAGCCCCACAGAAGAAGGGAACATATAGGAAATAGCGGCTAGGCCATACATAGCCCAAAATAACCAGGACGGGATCCTTGAAGGATTTCCCAGATCATTCAGGAAAGAAGTTAGTACACCCGGGTGAAAAAAAAAACAAAGATGCCCATTACCGAAGTCATATTGTCATAAGTTATTTTGTTATTTAGCACTGTTCAGCACACAACTCCTTTCTCTATCTGCAACGTAGAGAGCATCCTGACTCTCCTGCTCGCCCCCTCCCCCCTCAAGGGAGGGGGCGAGCACGACACTCCACACAGGGAGAAAGCCTTGCATTACTGTATTGAGTTACAGACAGAAGAACAGGAAGTGAGGATTTCTCAGAAGAAATTAGGACATTTAAAAGCAAAATTGAAGAATGAGGTAAGTGAAGAAGGACTGCACTAAGGTAAAGGTTAAGGTAAAAAAATACCTTTACAACCCCTTTAAGGGTTCCCTTCACTGGAATTGAGGGTTCAAGCCCAACCCCTGAAGAACAAGACCACACCATTAAACCCGCTCCACCAAATGATATGGACCAGTGCACAAAGCAAGGTCCACAAAGGCATGGATGAGCGAGTTTGGGATGGAGGAACCTGACCGGCCTGCACAGTCCTGACATCAACCCGATAGAACACCTTTGGGATAAATTAGAGTGAAGCCCGGCCTTCTGGTCCACATAAGTCCCTAACCTCACAAATGCACTTCTGGAAGAATGGTCAAACATACACACTCCTAAAACTTGTGGACAGCCTTCTCAATAAAGTTTGAGATTGCATTAAAGTTAATGTGCGTGTAGAGGCAGGTGTCCCAATACTTTTGGTAATATACACATTTGTGATATACCGCTAATAGAATTTTACTTTACAATACTTTGTGACAATGTTTTTTTATACCTCAGCCTCTTGACATATAGCATTGTAACAGGTACCTGTGATATTGCGAATCCCACCAGGCGGCATGTAATAATTCCACTTCACATCACTTCTTTTCTGCTGACATAGGAACAACCTGCTCCTCCCAGCCAAACACATGGAACAACCGTCTTATAGTGAGCCTACAATACATCCTAGTGTTCGCTTTGTCTGGCTAAAAGCTCTAGCCACAGTTGACAACCTGCTGATCTCTCCGTAGTCAAGAAAAAAAGGCTTTCAGCGTGTGACAACAAAGACATGCCACCCAGTCACAAGGAGTTATATCTTTATTCCTCTGCCAAGAAAGGCACATTTTGTGTCTAAAACAAAGCTCTGCATTTTCCATTCAGGCAAGATAAATTCATAGCAGTCACTCCCACAGCAATCTGCACAAAAAGATGTGCTTTTCTTGTGCTGTACATTGTGACTCTAAATCATTTTAAATCTTTTTTTCCCCAATATTATGCAGCTCTATTTTTTTTTCTTCTAAAAAAGTATCAGACAAACTAAATATGAACAGAAGAATTTAAGGTTTCAGCAATGTAGAGAATTCAGGCATACTGTAACAAATTATTAGTTATTTGGCTTCTCTAAACGAATTAAAGATAATATCTGATTGGTTGCTACAGCTTACTGCACATCACTGCCCGTTTCATTAACTTATTGAATGCACTTGTGTGTTTACTCTCTTTGAATACTCTAGTTTAAATGTTCATGAGAGTGGGGATGCATTTGCGTAAGGCCATTGACTTGAAATGCCATGGCAAGTTGGATAACAGCATTAAAATGTTATCTGCTATGACACCAGACATAGGTCAAAATTATTAAAGCATTAGCCATGTCCAGAGAGAACAGAGCAAAATGCGTTGCGTAATATTTCAGTGCCCTTTGCTCCAAACCGGATATGTAAATGAGAGAAGAAACAGATACTTCTTAAAGCGGGGGTTCACCCTATATAATTTTTTTTTTTTCCTCTAGCATTAAATTCGGCATAGTAGCGCGAGCTACAGTATGCCTGTCTGTATTTTTTTATCCCCGTACTCACTGTGCAATTGTATATTGAAGATTCCGGGGAATGGGCGTTCCTATGGAGAGGGAAGGTGATTGACGGCCGGCCCTGGCACGTCACGCTTCTCCGGAAATAGCCGAAATAGGCTTGGCTCTTCACGGCGCCTGCGTATAGCCTATGCGCAGGCGCCGTGAAGAGCCGAGACCTATTCCGGCTGTCTTCGGGGAGCGTGACGTGCCAGAGCCGGCCGTCAATCATCCTCCCTCTCCATAGGCACGCCCATTCCCCGCGGGAGTTGGAATCTTCAATATACAATTGCACAGTGAGTACGGGGATAAAAAAATACAGACAGGCATACTGTAGCTCGCGCTACTATGCCGAATGTAATGCTAGACTGTTGTTAAGGAGGGTGAACCACCGCTTTAATGACCATTTATAATCATAATTGTTCTATAGTTGGCATCAGGGCTTTTTTTTAGGGGGAACTTGGTGAAACTCAGGCCCTTTGGTTTCTGCTCACCACAATCACTTGTAAACACAGAAGTCTGGTTTCTGTGTTTAGAAGTGACAGCTCTGCACTCTGTATGTAATGCAATCCTAGGAGCAGATCCACAAAAGAATTACGGCGGCGTATCTATTGATACGCCGCATCATTTTAAAGTTCCCGCGTTGTATCTTTGTTTTGTATCTACAAAACAAGATACGACTGCATCTGGGATCGATCCGACAGGCGTACGTCTTAGTACGCCGTCGGATCTTATGTTCCTTTTATTTGGTGGCCGCTAGGTGGCGTTTCCGTCGAATTCCGCGATCGAGTATGCAAATTAGCTAGTTACGGCGATCAACGAATGTATGTCCGGCCGGCGCATTTTTTTACGTCGTTTGCGTTCGGCTTTTTCCGGCGTATAGTAACCCCTGCTATTATGAGGCGTACTCAATGTTAAGTATGGCCGTCGTTCCTGCGTACAATTTTGAATTTTTTACGTTGTTTGCGTAAGTCGTTCGCGAATAGGGATTTGCGTAGAATGATGTCACCGTCGTAAACATTGGCTTGTTCCGGTTTAATTTCAAGCATGCGCACTGGGATACCATCACGGACGGTGCATGCACCGTTCAAAAAAAAACGTTGTTTACGTCGGGTCACGACGTCTTTACATAAAACACGCCCCCATTACATCCATTTGAATTCCGCGCCCTTACACCGCCAAAGATACACTACGCCGCCGTAACTTACGGCGCAAATTCTTTGAGGATTCCAAAAAAAAAAGTAAGTTACAGCGGCGTAGTGTATCTTAGATACGCTACGCCCGACGCAAATATGCGCCGATGTACGTGAATCTGCCCCCTGGTATTTAATGACCCTTTAAGACCCCCCTACTGTTTGTTAAATTTGACTGACCACACCCACTATTTGATGTGATTTGGAGGGTGTGTGTAGGGGGAGGGGTTTTGTGGGGTCGTGGTTAAGTTCCAGCACCTATTGTTTGAGAAAAAAGCCCTGGTTGGCATCATGTGCTTTTTGCTGAAAATATATATGTATGTGGATGGTCCTGGGAAGCTATGTGCATAGAAAAGCAACACCTGAAGTGAAAATGGTATACTCCCTCTGGCAGTGCCTCTTTCCCACATAAGGACCGAGCCTGTTTTTCAGACTCGGTGTTAAAAAGTTTAAAACAGTTTGTTTTGCTAGAAAATTTATTAAAACCCCCAAACATTATATATATATATATATATATATATATATATATATATATATTAGAACACTATATTAGAACACTAGAACACTCTAGAGCAGTGATATGCAATTAGCGGACCTCCAGCTGTTGCAGAACTACAAATCCCATGAGGCATAGCAAGACTCTGACAGCCACGAGCATGACACCCAGAGGCAGAGGCATGATGGGACTTGTAGTTTTGCAACAGCTGGAGGTCCGCTAATTGCATATCCCTGCTCTAGAGAATAAAATGGTGGTCATTGCAATACTTTTTATCACACCGTATTTGCGCAGCGGTCTTACAAGCGCACTTTTTGTGAAAAAAAACAACAATTTTTTTAATGAAAAAATAAGACAACAGTAAAGTTAGCGCATTTTTTTTTATTCTGAAAGATACTGTTACGCCAAGTAAAATGATATGTCACGCTTCAAAATTGCGCCCGCTTGTGGAATGGCGTCAAACTTTTACCCTTAAAAATCTCCATAGGCGACGTTTAAAAAAACTCTACAGGTTGCATCTTTTGAGTTACAGAGGAGGTCTAGGGAAAGAATTATTGCTCTTGCTCTAACGATTGCAGTTATACCTCACTTGTGTGGTTTGAACACCGTTTTCATATGCAGGCACTAATCATGTAAGCTCGTCGGGACGGGGCGCTTTAAAAAAAAAATGTGTTTTCTTGTTTATTTTAATTGATTTTATTTATTTTTACACTTTAAAAAAAAATGGGTCACTTTTATTCCTATTACAAGAAATGTAAACTTCCCTTGTAAGAAAAAAGCATGACAGGTCCTCTTCAATATTAGATCTGGGGTCAAAAAGACCTCAGATCTCATATTTAGACTAAAATGCAATAAAAAAAAAAATTGTCATTTGAAAAAATGACAACAAAAAAATGTGCCGTAAAAGACGCATAGGCGGAAGTGACGTTTTGACGTCACTTTCCACTGCTATGGAGACGGGTGGGGGCCATCCCGATCGCCTCCGCCGCTGCCGACGGCTCCAGTAAGCGGCCGATAACGGTGATAACAGTCCTCTTAAAGTACTGGCCATGGAAAAGATGAATGTCTCGGTTGTGGCAGCAGCTGCTGCCATTACCAAGATATTCATCTTTAAAGTAATGACGTATATGTACATGAGTCGGTGCTTAAGTGGTTAAGGCTGGGTTCACCACTGTCACCAAATCTGTCTCACAGCAGGTGTCTGGTGCATCCTGGTTCACCGTTTCAGGTCTGATTTCAGTCTGAATTTTGGGCTGAATTCGGACCTGAAACGGACAAAAAGACGCACAGCGTTTTTTGTGCAAAATGCACCGGACCTGCTGTGTAGATATGTGAACCGGCTACATAGAGAGTTGGTCAAAATCTCCTGCTATTGCAAATTGATTGCAGGGAACCCGCATCCAATTCGAAATGGTGTGAACCCAGCCTCAGTTATGAATTTTGAGACTTGTGTATTTTCATTTTCACTGTGTATGGTAGCTTTGGAACCCTAAAATATTCTGGTCTTTCAATCCACCCAATGCTTGACCTTAAGATTGTGGGTGAGGCCAGGAGTAGGGTTACTCAACGTAAAGAAGCAGCATTCAGGGGACATTTACTAAAATTGGTGCAGCTCCACATGGTAACCCATAGGGTCCTTTCACACGAGCGGACCGTTCGTCCGTTCATTACAAGTCCGTTAATGGACTTGTAATGAATCCCTATGGGATCGTGTCCGTTAGCGGATGGAGCATCCGCTAGCGTCCGCGTCCGTCGGGATCCACTTTTGCGAACGGAAGAAACCCTATTTTTCTTCCGTTCGGCGGAACGGATTGGATGCAGACGGACAGACGGTCCGTCTGCATCCGATCCCCCATAGGGGAGAGCGGAGCAGAGACAGGGCGGTCTCTGCACTGTGTGCGGGGACCGCCCTATCCGCCGACAGCTCAGCAGGGATCCCCGCTGAGCTTTGTCGGACACACCGAGCGGACCCAGAAACGGTCCGCTCCGTGTGAAAGAGCCCATAGGCTTTCAGGTTTTATTGTTAGAAGCTGATTGGGTAACGTGCACAGCTGCACCATATTTTAAGCACTCCAGTTTTAGTAAATCTCCCCCACAGAATCCACAAAGAGTGTGGATCTAGGCCTTACTAGATCTACTGATTACCAACAATACAGACCTGATCACGGATGTGGAAATACAGGTCAATTTAGGAAACAGCGATCACAGGTCAATTGGTTTTAGTATAAATCACACAGATAGGAAACACAAGGGACAAACAAAGACACTGAATTTAGAAAGAGCCAACTTCAATAAAATACGAACCTTGCTAGAAGATATAAATTAGGATAAAATCTTAGGCCTCGTACACACGACAGAGTTTCTCGGCAGAATTCACCGAGAAACTCGGTCAAAACCCAGATTCTGCCGAGAAACTCTGTCGTCTGTACAGTTTTGGCTCGATGGAGCCGCCGAGGAGCTCGACGAGAAAATAGAGAACATGTTCTCTATTTTCTCGTTGTTCTATGGGAGAAGGCGGCCCGCCGAGCTCCTCGGCGGCTTCATCCCAAAACTCGACGAGGAACTCGACGTGCTTTGCACGTCGAGTTCCTCGGCCGTGTGTACGGGGCCTTAGAAGTAAAAAAACACAGAGGAGAGATGTGTTTGTTTTAAGAGAATATTAAATAAGGGCATTAGCCAGTGCATTCCATTGGGAAATAAATTAAAAAGAGTGAACAAAAGTCCTGGATGGCTTAACTCTAATATAAAAATGCATATAAAAGCAAATGAGAAGGCCTTAAAAAAATACAAGGTTGAGGGATCATCATCAGCATTCAGACTTTAACCACTTAAGGACCGCCGCACAACTATATACGTCGACAGAATGGCACGGCTGGGCGCATGGACGTATATATTAAGAGCCCAGCCGTGGGTCGCAAGTGCGCCGGCGCGCTTGCGACTAGGTCTGAAGCTCTGTGACTGCGCCCGCGGGACCCACGGACCCAATCAGCACCGGTTTACCGCGATTGGGTCATAGGAGCTGAAGAACGGGGAGAGGTCAGTGTAAACAAACCTTCCCTGTTCTTCTCTGTGGCAGTGTCAGTGATCCTCTGTTCCCTGACATAGGGAACGACGATCAGTGACGTCACACGTCCAGCCCTCCCCACCTACAGTAAGAAACACACATTAGGTCACACTTAACCCCTACAGCGCCCCCTAGTGGTTAACCCCTTCACTGCCATTGTCATTTTCACAGTAATCAGTTGCATTTTTATGGCACTTTTCGCTGTGAAAATTACAATGGTCCCAAAAATGTGTCAAAAATGTCTGATGTGTCCACCATACTGTCACAGTCACCAAAAAAATCACTGATCGCCACCATTAGTAGTAACAAAAAAAAATATTAATAAAAATGCCATAAAACTATCCCCTATTTTGTAAACGCTATAAATTTTGCGCAAACCAATCGATCAACGCTTATTGCGATTTTTACCAAAAATAGGTAGAAGAATACGTATCGGCCTAAACTGAGGGAAAAAATGTTTTTTTTATATCTTTTTTGGGGATATTTTTTATAGCAAAAGTAAAAAAATATTGCATTTTTTCAAAATGATCGCTCTAATTTTGTTTATAGCGCAAAAACTAAAAACCGCAGAGGTGATCAAATACCACCAAAAAAAGGCTCTATTTGTGGGAAAAAAGGACGCCAATTTTGTTTGGGAGCCACGTCGCACGACCACACAATTTTCAGTTAAAGCGACGCAGTGCCGAATCGCAAAAAGGGGCAAGGTCCTTAACCTGCATAATGGTCCGGGTCTTAACCGGTTAAAAAGAATGCAACAAGATATGTAGGGGGGGAAACTAGGACGGCTAAGATATAACACGAAAGACCCATAGCGGAGGAGAGCAAAAAAATCCCAATAAATGCTTTAAGCAAATAAACAGTAAAAAAGGGAGAACAGCCCATATTGGCCCCATGAAGAAGGACATCTGTTTACAAAGGATGAGAAGATGGCAATGGTATTGAATTTATTCTTACTATTATTCTGCAGTGTTTGTCCTTATGACATATCACAGGAAGCAACCTCATGGCTAACTGAGGGCAGAATTAGAAATAGACTTGGGAAATGTAACATTAATAAATCACTGTGACCAGATAGCTTGTACCCGAGGGTACTAAGGGAACTCAGTCAAGTAATTGCCAGATCATTGTTCCTACTTTTTACTGACAGTCTACTGACTGGAAAGGTACCAGCTGATTGGAGAAAAGCCAATGTAGCACCAATATTTAAAACAAGGGCCCAAAATACATCCCTGGATACTACAGATCATTTAACCCAGGGATCCTCAAACTACGGCCCTCCAGCTGTTGCGGAACTACACATCCCATGAGGCATTGTAAAACTCTGACATTCACAGACATGACTAGGCATGATGGGAATTGTAGTTCCTGAACAACTGGAGGGCCGTAGTTTGAAGACCCATGATTAACCAAACATTAATAGTATGTAAGCTCTTGGAGGGGATGATAAGGGACTATATACAAGATTTTAGTAATGAGAACAGCATCATTAGCAGTATTCAGCATGGATTCATGAAGAATCATTCTTGCCAAACCAATCTATTTACCTTCTATGAGGAGGTGAGTTGCCATCTAGATAAAGGAAGGCCCGTAGATGTGGCGTATCTGGATTTTGCAAAAGCATTTCACGCAGTTCCCCATAAATGTTTATTGTACAAAATAAGGTCCATTGGCATGGCCCATGGGGTGAGTTCGCGGATTGAAAACTGGCTACAGGGGCGAGTTCAGAGGGTGGTGATAAATGGGGAATACTCAGAATGGCCAGGGTTGGGATGTGCTGGGACCAATCCTTTTTAATTTGTTCATAAATGACCTGGAGGGTAAACAGCTCAATCTCTGTATTTGCAGACAACACTAAGCTAAGCAGGGCAATAATTTCTCTGCAGGATGTAGAAACCTTGCAAAAAGATCTGAACAAATTAACGAGGTGGGCAACTACATGGAAAATTTGGGTTAATGTTGAAAATTGTAGAATAATGAGTGGCATTTGGGTGGCAAACATATGAATGCAATCTACTCAATAGGGGGAGAACCTCTGGGGAAATCTAGGATGGAAAAGGACCTGGGGTCCTAGTAGATGATAGGCTCAGCAATGGCATGCAATGCCAAGCTGCTGCTAACAAAGCAAACAGAATATTGGCATGCATTAAAAATTGCAGCAATTAGCACAGCCAGATGATGTCTGTTAGGATGAAACGCATTGGGTGACATTCGTGGCAATCGCTCTTCACTTTTAAAGAACAAGTTTGTTTTTATCTACATTTCTTTAACCACTTAAGGACCGCCTCCTGCACATATACGTCGGCAGAATGGCATGGCTGGGCACAAGCACGTACCTGTATGTCCTCTTTAAGTGCCCAGCCGTGGGTCGCGGGCACGCGCCCGGTCCGAGGCTCCAGGGTCCGTGACCGCAGGACCCGCGGACCCGATCGCCGCTGGAGTCCCGCGATCAGTCCCTGGAGCTGAAGAACGGGGAGAGCTGTGTATAAACACAGCTTCCCCGTTCTTCACTGTGGCGCTGTCATTGATCGTCTGTTCCTTGATATAGGGAAAGACGATCAATGATGTCACACGTCTAGCCCCGCCCCCTACAGTTAGAAACACATATGAGGTCACACTTAACCCGTTCAGCCCCCCCTAGTGGTTAACTCCCAGACTGAAATTGACATTTTCACAGTAAACAGTGCATTTTTATAGCATTTTTTGCTGTGAAAATGACAATGGTCCCGAAAATGTGTCAAAATTGTCCGATGTGTCCGCCATAATGTCGCAGTCACGAAAAAAATCACTGATCGCCGCCATTAGTAGTATTTTTTTTTTTTTTATAAAAATGCAATAAAACTATCCCCTATTTTGTAAACGCTATACATTTTGCGCAAACCAATCGATAAACGCTTATTGCGATTTTTTTTTACCAAAAATAGATAGAAGAATACGTATCGGCCTAAACTGAGGGAAAAAAACGTTTTTTTTAGATATTTTTGGGGGATATTAATTATAGCAAAAAGAAAAAAATATTGCATTTTTTTCAAAATTGTCGCTCTATTTTTGTTTATAGCGCAAAAAACAAAAACCGCAGAGATGATCAAATACCACCAAAAGAAAGCTCTATTTGTGGAAAAAAAAGGTGCCAAATTTAGTTTGGGAGCCACGTCGCACGACCGCGCAATTGTCAGTTAAAGCGATGCAGTGCCGAATCGCAAAAATTGGCCAGGTCCTTTACCTGCATTTTGGTCCGGGTCTTAAGTGGTTAAGTGTGAACCCCTCTTTTTTTTTAATAAAAGATCTTACAGTATTACTGATAGGAATTTGGGGTTACCCATTCATTTTGGGGTTGCCCATTCATTTTGGGGTTACCTCTTTAATTTCATATTAGTCTAATACTTAATTATTCTGAATTCTTCTTAAACTTTTAAATTACAAATTCTCGCTTGTGAAAGCACATGAAGGCTCGAACTGCTTATATTACAGGAAACTTAAAGCTTGCGGCTAAAGCTACTGTTCTGCAGAATGTGTGAAATATTCTTTACAAAGAAGAGTATATGGTCAATATTCTGCAGACATGTGTGAAGTTTTATAAACATTTATAAACATTTATAGAAATAAGATAAGCTATGAGATACTGTGGTCAGAATATATTTTAATGAGCAATATCTCTAGGCAGATTTTGTATTTCAGATATTTTACATTAATATATTGTATCTCTAGGCAGACTTTGTATACAAATATACTGTAAGAAATTGTAACCTGATTGGCTGGTCCATGGATAGGTACATCCCAAGGGGTGCATCTCAATTCACAAATAAAACCAGCTGAGTTCCGGATAATAAATTTGTAATCTTGCTACATGATACTGGTGTGACTGTCTTACTGTGAGATTACCCGACCTGGTCGGAGGAGCCTCCTACCCAGAGCAAAGATAGTGGACCTTACAATTTTTCACACTGTCATGGTACATCCAATCAAAATAAACTGACATGTTATGTTATGTTATTTTTTTTTCATACTAATCATTCTAGTGGTGTATTAAAAAATAAATAAACTTTTTTCATATTTTTCATGGTTTCATAATTTTTAAGGGCTAAAATATTATTGTTATATCTGTTGGTTCACTTTGTGTCTAGTGGAGTGTTGGATGCTCACCCACTTTTTTTATGCACAATTTTTTCTTTTGTTTATCCTTTTATTGAAGAGGAATGGACCAACATTCCACAGGCCACAATCAACAACCTGATCAAACCTAAGGAAAGGAATAGAGGTGTACAGAACGGTTCGCCGGCGAATAGTTCCCGGCGAACATCGCTTGTTCGCGTTCGCCGCCGTGTGCGAACATATGCGATGTTCGATCCGCCCCCTATTCATCATCATTGAGCAAACTTTGACCCTGTACCTCACAGTCAGCAGACACATTCCAGCCAATCAGCAGCATACCCTCCCTCCCTGACCCTCCCACCTCCTGGACAGCATCCCTTTTCGATTCATTCTGAAGCTGCAGTCTTAGTGAGAGGAGGGACAGTGTGCTGCTGCTGATTTAATAGGGAAATCGATAGCTAGGCCAGTGTATTCAGTGTCCACTTTAGTCCTGAAAGACTCATCTGATCTCTGCTGTAACCACAATGTCCTGACAGCACCCCAAACAGTCCTTTTTAGGGCTAGTCCATCAGTCTGCTTTTTTTTCTCTGTAATCTAATGTGTGTTGCGGTGGTTTACAGAGAGAGACAGAGAGAGAGAGAGAGTGTAATTTTTTGGAGTTAGATAGAGCAGGCAGGCAGGCTAGTCAGTTAGGCCTCGTACACACGGCCGAGGAACTCGACGTGCCAAACACATCGAGTTCCTCGGCCAGTTCAGCCCTGAAGCCGCCGAGGAGCTCGGCGGGACGAGAGCTCCCATAGAACAACGAGGAAATAGAGAACATGTTCTCTATTTCCTCGTCGAGCTCCTCGTCGGCTTCCTCGGCCGAAAGTGTACACACGACCAGTTTCCTCGGCAGAATTCAGCCAGAAACTCGGTCGGAAGCTGAATTCTGCCGAGGAAACTGGTCGTGTGTACGGGGCCTTAGAGTTACAGTGTGTAGAGGATATATATGCATCCCAGGTTTTGTATATATATTTATACACTGTATTGAGCTTAGCTAGACTAGATCTGCTCTTCCTAATATACTGACAGGTGACAGCCTGTATAGGGCTAGTACATCAGTCTGCTTTTTTTTCTCTGTAATCTAATTGCAGTTGCCTGCCAGGCAGCGTGTGTGTGTCTCAGGCTCACAGTGTACACTATGCTCACTTGTCCAGTGCCACATCTCATATATATTTTGTTGGCACAGTAGGTAACATTTAAAAAAAAAATTCACTGCAATAGAGAATAGTAGTCAGTTGTCTGCCAGCGTGTCTCAGGCTCACAGCGTTTACTGTGCCCACTTGCCCATGCAGTGCCAGCACTCATATCTGGTGTCACAGTAGATTACATTTAAAAAAAATGCAGGGGTCCAGAACTGTTAGGGGGGTGTCTGTGTAACATACAGGTGTCTAGAGCTATGGGGGGCTGTGTAATGTAAAGGGGTCCAGAGGTGCAAGGGGCTGTGTAATGTAAGGGGCCCAGTGGTGCAGGGGGCTGTGTAATGTAAAGTGGCCCAGAGGTACAGGGTGCTGTGTAATATAAAGGGATCCAGAGGTGCAGGGTGCTGTGTAATGTAAAGGGGTCCAGTGATGCAGGGTGCTATGTAAAGGGGTCCAGAGGTGCAGGGTGCTGTGTAATGTAAGGGGCCCAGTGGTGCAGGGGGCTGTGTAGTGTAAAGGGGTCCAGAGATGCAGGGTGCTGTGTAATGTAAAGGGGCCCAGAGGTGCAGGGTGCTCTGTAATATAAAGGGATCCAGTGGTGCAGTGCTGTGTAATGTAAAGGGGTCCAGAGGTGCAGTGCTGTGTAATGTAAAAGGGTCCAGAGGTGCAGTGCTGTGTAATGTAAAGGGGGCCAGAGGTGCAGGGTGCTGTGTAATATAAAGGGGTCCCGTGGTGCAGTGCTGTGTAATGTAAAGGGGCCCAGAGGTGCAGGGTGCTGTGTAATATAAATATAATATAAAACTGTCCCTCTACATTTCCTATATTAATGTACATTACATTTACATTTTTATACACAGAATGCTTCTACTTTATAGGCTTGGCCCATAAGGTAGCATTTCTCCTTATTAAAGAACTATATATATAGAAGCCCTATTTGTTGTGCATGTACACTCACCCACTATGATCTAATTTTGAAGAGGAGGATTGCAGATTTTAATGAGAGACACAGTTAGCTATTGATGACGAGGTGAACAAGGTCAGCCTAGTGTGTTAGTGTGGGTTACATGTTTATCCCTATTCTGTAATCTACAGTTCTGAAGGCCCATTATCAAACACTCTGCCTCCCGGTCAGCTGCTCTACCAGTACATGCAGTTTCATTGAAGCTTGCATAAAAAAGCCCAACACCCAGCAGAGATGATGGTGGAGGACTAAAAATAAAAGTATACATGTCCATATTAGTAGTGTTATTTTCCTCCAGAGGTTTTAAAAGATAAACTTTTTGAAGAATGTCTGCTCATAGTTCTTAAGGCACACATGAAGTGAAAAGAAAATAGGGAACGATTAAAACATTGATGTATTAAAGTTATTACATTTATGATTACCCTGTAATTACATTTTAACTTTTATTGGCTATTCATTTTATTCTTGTCATTTTGGCTGAAGTTTTTCTTTAATCATTTGCACGACCTAAGAGAATTTTTAAGGCCAGCAACAGACATAGGGCCAGATTCAGGTATATCGGCGCATCTTTGAGCCGGCGTAGCACATCTCATATGCGCTACGCCGACGTAACATTGAGAGGCAAGCTGAGTATTCACAAAGCACTTGCTCCCATATTTACGCCAGCGTAACGTAAATAGGCCGGCGTAAGCCCGCATAATTCAAAGTAGGCAGGTAGTGGGCGTGTTGTATTAAAATGAGTCGTGACCCCATGTAAATGCATGGCCGTATGAACGGTGCATGCGCACGCATGCTCAGAATCACGCTGCATATACTCCCTAAGATACGACGGCTCAATGCGTGCGACGTGAACGTAACTTATGCCTAGCCCCATACGACGGCTCAATGCGTGCAACGTGAACGTAACTTATGCCTAGCCCCATTCACGTACGACTTACATAAACAACGTAAAATCCAACGGCATTTCTGACGTCCATACCCTAAACGACTTAGACCAGCTTTTCGCCGGAAAAACGCCTTACGTAAATGGCGTAGCTTACTGCGACGGGCGCAAGTACGTTTGTGAATCAGCGTATCTAGCTCATTTACATATTCGACGTGTAAATCAACGGAAGTGCCCCTAGCGGCCAGAATAAATATGCACCCAAGATACGACGGCGTAGGAGACTTACGTCGGTCGTATCTTGCCACAATTCAGGCGTATCTGATTTAGAGAATTATGACGGCGTATCAGTAGATATGTTGGCGTAAGTCTTTCTGAATCTGGCCCTAAATGTTTACTGGTGTAATAGTATACCTCTTTCCCATATCTCCTGGATGCACTTTGATTTTTAATATCCTGCGCTGTATTTAATGCAGACCTTTGCTTAAAAATGAAAATACCACTCATGCCCTTACTCCCCTTTCTTCTAACAATTTTTTAATTCATTTTTTTGTGAGGGGGTGCAGGTACTTTTTTTATGGCAGATACCCACAATACTCACCTAGGCGTGAATTATTTCAGCTTGTTCCACCCCTTCACCCACATGCAACCTTTTGGGATACATCATACATCCAGTTGCACAGTGCTGCCATGCCTTGCACATGCAGAGTGCTGCCATGCCTTGCACATGCACAGTGATGCCATGCCTTGCACATGCACAGTGCTGCCATGCCTTGCACATGCACAGTGCTGCCATGCCTTGCACATGCACAGTGCTGCCATGCCTTGCACATGCACAGTGCTGCCATGCCTTGCACATGCACAGTGATGCCATGCCTTGCACATGCACAGTGCTGCCATGCCTTGTACATGCACAGTGCTGCCATGCCTTGCACATGCACAGTGCTGCCATGCCTTGCACATGCACAGTGCTGCCATGCCTTGCACATGCACAGTGCTTCCAAGCCTTGCACATGCACAGTGCTGCCATGCCTTGTACATGCACAGTGCTGCCATGCTTTGCACATTCGCAGTGCTGCCATGCCTTGCTCTTACACAGTGATGCCATGCCTTGCACATGTACAGTGCTGCCATGCCTTGCTCTTGCACAGCGATGCCATGCCTTGCACATGCACAGTCTTGCCATGCTTTGCTTATGCACAGTGCTACCATGCTTTGCTCATGCACAGTACTAACATGCCTTGCACATGGGCAGTACTGCCATGCTTTGTACAAGCACAGTGCTGCCATGCCTTGCACATGCACAGTGCAGCCATGCCTTGCACATACACAGTGCTTCAATGCCTTGCACATACACAGTGCTGCCATGCCTTGCACATGCGCAGTACTGCCATGCTTTGTACAAGCACAGTGCTGCCATGCCTTGCACATGCACAGTGCTGCCATGCTTTGCACATGCATAGTGCTTCCATGCCTTGCACAGGCACAGTGTTGCCATGCCTTGCACATACACAGTGCTGCCATGCCTTACACATGTACAGTGCTGCCATGCTTTGCACATGCACAGTGCTGCCATGCCTTGCACATGCACAGTTCTGCCATGCCTTGCACATGCACAGTGCTGCCATGCCTTGCACATGCACAGTGCTGTCATGCTTTGCACATGCACAGTGCTGCTATGCTTTGCACATGCACAGTGCTGCTATGCTTTGCACATGCACAGTGCTGCTATGCTTTGCACATGCACAGTGCTGCCTTGCCTTGCACATGCACAGTGCTGCCATGCTTTGCACATGAACAGTGCTGAGACAGCAGTTTGACTTCAGGAAGTCACAGCCAGCTCTGATATCCAAGATGGGATTCAGAGAGCCAAGCTGACTCAAAGAAAGACAGAGCTGGACTCCACAGGCTGGTAAGTGTCTATTTCTTAAAAGTTAG
Source organism: Rana temporaria (assembly GCF_905171775.1). Taxonomy (NCBI): domain Eukaryota; kingdom Metazoa; phylum Chordata; class Amphibia; order Anura; family Ranidae; genus Rana; species Rana temporaria. The sequence continues at coordinate 62,466,034 of NC_053491.1, forward strand.
GGGCTACGGTATTTGTAGCTCCTGATGTTTAGTTTTTTAAAACAGAGTGAAGTTCCTCTGTAAGGCATAATGCACTTTGGAGCTGGAGATACACGTCTGGCTGTAAACAACAGTATGTTATGATGCAGTGGCCCTATATTCTTACAGAGGGTCAGATAGTAATATATTCTCCAAACCTGACACAAACGGGATTGATTTAGTAAAGGTAAATAGGCTGTTCACTTTGCAAGGGAATGTTCCCCTAACATAGCAAATGAGGTGAAGCTCTGATAATGTCCATTATCCAATCATGTGCAAGTAGTTTTTTTTATTATTTGCACATGTAGCACTACCTCCAAAGGAGCTGCTGGTTTAGATTTAGGCTTGCCGTTACCTTACTGTTCTTTTCACTCATCTCATTAACCAAGAGGTGGTTAATGAAAGAAATGTCTGTGCCAAACACCCAGTCTCTTTGTCTCCCTCCTGCAGAGAGGGTTTTTATTAAAAGAGGGATGGAGGTTTAGGGGAGATTCAGGTCTTTTACATGCAAATCACGGATATTCTCTTAGGTCCAGAGGAACAACTGTCTCCACGATGCCTGCTATCACCTGCCCACCTCCTTACACAGCCCGCCAGATTTGATGAAGATATGGATAGCCGGAAGTGGGACTGTACTGTATGGGGAGGGGGAAGCTCTGGGGGGACGTCTGAACTGTTGTCTGCACTTTACCACCAGTAAGTAAGCAGTGGCATTGTTACCTTTGGCATTTTTTTTCTTCAGCTGGAAACACACCTACAGGTCGTGCCTGCATGTGTCCTCTTTTCTGTCTCTCACTGGATAGCCTGTCACAATCTGCTCTACACCTGGGCAGCACAGCTGCACACTGTCCTCTATTCTCCTGCTGCCCGGGTGTTCTGTGTACATGAGCCGCTTGCTGGTGCAATAACAATGTTCTCCGCTGCCTGGGGGGGGGGCTTGCTGATGTTGTTTTTTGCTGTTGGTCAGAGCTATATTCTATGTAGGGGGTGTTTTGTTCAGGGGTGTCTGTACTATTGAAGGAGGAGGGTGGTCTGTGGGGGCACAGAAGTCTGTCTCTCTGTGGTTGTGCAGAGCAATGTGGAGCAGTATGTCTCTCTGTGGTTCTGCAGAACAATTTGGAGCAGTGTGTGTGTAGAGCAATGTGGAGCAGTGTGTGTGCAGAGCAATGTGGAGCAATCTGTCTCTCTGTGGTTGTGCAGAGCAATGTGGAGCAGTCTGTGTGCAGGGCAATGTGGAGCAGTCTGTGTGCAGGGCAATGTGGAGTAGTCAGTGTGCAGGGCAATGTGGAGCAGTCTGTGTGCAGAGCAATGTAGAGCAGTCTGTGTGCAGAGCAATGTGGAGCAGTCTGTATGCAGGGCAATGTGGAGCAGTCTGTGTTCAGAGCAATTTGGAGCAGTCTGTGTGCAGAGCAATGTGGAGCAGTCTGTGTTCAGAGCAATGTGGAGCAGTCTGTGTGCAGAGCAATGTGAAGCAGTCTGTGTGCAGAGCAATGTGGAGTAATCTGTCTCTCTGTGGTTGTGCAGAGCAATGTGGAGCAGTCTGTGTGCAGAGCAATGTGGAGCAGTCTGTGTTCAGAGCAATGTGGAACAGTCTGTGTGCAGGGCAATGTGGAGCAGTCTGTGTGCAGAGCAATGTGGAGCAGTCTGTGTTCAGAGCAATGTGGAGCAGTCTGTGTGCAGAGCAATGTGAAGCAGTCTGTGTGCAGAGCAATGTGGAGCAATCTGTCTCTCTGTGGTTGTGCAGAGCAATGTGGAGTAGTCTGTGTGCAGAGCAATGTGGAGCAGTCTGTGTGCAGAGCAATGTGGAGCAGTCTGTGTTCAGAGCAATGTGGAACAGTCTGTGTGCAGGGCACTGTGGAGCAGTCTGTGTGCAGAGCAATGTGGAGCAGTCTGTGTGCAGAGGAATGTGGAGCAGTCTGGGTGCAGGGCAATGTGGAGCAGTCTGTGTGCAGGGCAATGTGAAGCAGTCTGTGTGCAGGGCAATGTGGAGAATTCTGTATGCAGGGCAATGTGGAGCAGGGAAATGTGTGCCAGTGTGTTGGCATCATCAGTGTTTTTTTTTTATTAAGGTTATCCGAAAGATGGGTTTCAAATGTTTTGACATGGGTGCAGTTTCACTGCTTGCCATAGATGCCATTTTACTAGATACACCTCTGATTTGAATACAATCTTTCTGAGCCAAACTATTGCTCAAACAACTATAATTTGAACATATAGCACCCACTCATTGGGAGCAGGGTGCTACGCACACAATTGGGTATTCTTAGCAAGTTTTCATCACATTCATTAAGCTAAAATTTCTTTGCAAAGTAAACAAAGTATATATTTTTAGTAAATCAAATTTAGCGGGTTCAAATGGGAGATTAATACATGGCAACAGGGCTGTTCATATTATTAGGTAAGTTTGCACAAATTAGATAATTTGTATGAAAATAGTGAACGTTAGGAAGTAAGAAAAGAAAATTCTGGTGTAGGTGAGGGATAAAAAAAAAATGGAACCTTAAATGTTACTCTGCCAAGATGCGTATGTCTTTCCGTCATCCTAAGCTTGGGAGGTATGAAGTTAGACTGTAACAAATTGATGCATTCATGGGAATCGCTTACTTATCCATGTAACTTTAGCTTAGGCATCAACTATTGTCTTTGTCATTGCTCTGAAAGCAAAACGAGGGAACTTAGCTGAAAACTTAAGTAATTTCTTTACAGAAAAAATATCCCTGAACATATGCACAATAACATTTTAAGGACATGAAATGTTCCAGGAGAAATATGTGGGTGTTTCATGTAGGATGGTATTTGTTTTCAAAGTTATATTTTAAATCTACAAGCCATAATCATTAAGGTTTATTTTTTAGTCCTTGTTTGAAACAAATGCCTGAGCTCTTTCGTGTGATTATCTCTTTGTTCTCTATTTCATTGATTTTATATGAGTCTGCTCATGGTTTATTTGTCCCACTATTCCTGCCATTTCTTATTAAGACTGCCTTTAATTAAACCATCAAATTCTTTATGTCCCCTATTGGGATAGGAAAACAAATCTCTTCATCCATTATTGATTTTTAACAGCATGATCAGCTGCTGCATTTCAACCGCTATTGCATACACTGGAATACCATACTTTAGCTAAAGTTTTCAATTATGTTAAATGGGATTTTTCAGCATAACACCAATTTTATTTTCCTTAAAAAAAAATTGTATTTCAGTCATGCATATTTATGCATATGTTTCACCTTCTTTGTATATGCTGGTCATTGTTTACAAACATAAATGTATGACTTGATCAGCCTTTCTCAACCTTTTTAACCACTTGCTGACCACGCACATATACGTCGGCAGAATGGCTCCTGTGGGCAAAGCAACGTACCTGTACGTTGCTTTAAAAAACCCGCTGTGCGCTCCGTGACTGTGCCCGTGGGAACCTCGGACTCAATGTCCCGCGATCGTGTAACTGAGTTGCAGAACAGGGGGATGCCTTTGTAAACAAGGCATTTCCCAGTTCAGCCTAGTGACAGGGCAGTGATCTACTGCTCTCTGTCATTGGGAGCAGAGATCAGTGTTATGTCACTGGTAGCTCAGCCCACCCACAGTTATAATCACTCCCTAGGACACACTTAAGCCCTTCCTCGCCCACCCTAGTGGTTAACCCCTTCCCTGCCAGTGCCCTTTACACAGTAATCAGTGCATTTTAATAGCACTGATCGCTGTATAAATGACAATGGTCCCAAAATAGTGTCAAAAGTGTCCGATGTGTCTGCCATAATGTCGCAGTCATGATAAAATTGCAGATCGTCGCCATTACTAATAAAAAAACATTAATAATAGAAATGCCATAAAACTATCCCCTATTTTGTAGACACTATAACTTTTTGCAAACCAATCTATATATACGCTTATTGTGATTCTTTTTACCAAAAATATGTAGAAGAATACATATCGGCCTAAACTGAGAAGGAAATTTGTTTTTTATATATTTTTGGGGGATATTTATTATAGCAAAAAGTAAAAAATATTGATTTTTTTTTCTAAATTGTTGCATTCTTTTGTTTAAAGCACAAAGAATAAAAACCGCAGAGGTGATCAAATACTACCAAAATAAATCTCTATTTTGGGAAAAAAATATGTCAATTTTGTTTGGGTATCACGTCGCACGACCACGTAATTGTCAGTTAAAGCGACACAGTGCCGAATCGCAGAAAGTGCTCTGGTCAGGAAGGGGGTAAATTCGTCCAGAGCTGAAGTGGTTAAAATAGAGGAACACTTAAAATAACTTTTGGGTGTCACAGTACCCCTTCTAATGATTACTCTACAGCTTACTGTACATTAGTGCAATGGTCACTGGGAAGGATGCTCCTTTGGAATTTGTGATCATTGTGAAGAATCTTCTCTTACTGATAGATAAAAAGATCAATGTTTCAGTGGTTACTTGTCCCTAGCAGCTTCTAAAGGAATGTATAGGGCTCCATGGGACCTTGGTTAAGAAAAGCTGGGCTATATCATAGAAAGATAAAAAGGGTCACTCTAAGTAGGTCCCATTTTCATTAGTGGACAACAGGTCATTTTATTGCAGAGCACATCTCAAAATGATAACGTGCCCATAACTTTCTGTTTTATGTTTAAAGTTCTATTTCCTGTAGTCCAGGGGTAATACTAATGCCCATTTTTCATTGGTAAGCAATAGAACTTGTCCAAGTCATTGTAAAAAAAAAACTATTTGTAAATAAAATACAGGTTTATACATATACCTAGAGTGATCCCTAACCTCCTCTTCTTGGGTCCCCCGTTGGAGCTCCTGTCTCCTCCTGTCTTGTGAGTGCTCCCATAGAAAGCAGCCCCAAGCCTCACTGTCTACATCTATGGAAACAAACAAAAGGACTCAGCCCTGCTCCTGCTCCCCTGTCACTGGCCTTGATTGACAGTAGTTAGAGCCCGCTGCCTCAACAAAGCCTGTGAGACCAAGAACTGGGGGGGGGGGGGGGAGCTGCAGACGGTCACAATGCTAGATGGAATCAGGTCTTAGGTAGGTAAAAGGTAAGGGGGTGAAAGGGCAATACTGATGCCTAAATAAGGAATGTATTATGGTAAAAAATGTTTAGGCTATATTAAGGTTGGTCATTCCCTGATGGTCAGAGAAAAATATAGTGCCAATTCACACAATTCAATGGAATTTATATTGCCCATCACTTATAAGTCTGCAGTATCTAATGCCCCTTCAATCGTGTATTGTGGGCAGTTGCATTACCTGTTTTCCTGCATATAGCTCTCTACCCATTTTGACAATCCCTTTCCAAAAACTGATTTGATTGTCTGATATAAGTGCTGCTAACCGATTTTGGAACAAGCTGTTAATGTTCAGTTTCCCATTCTTTTTCGTGTTCTGTTGGTGGGATTGGTGCAGGACAGCAATGGGCTCCCTGGGGACTTCTGATAGATCACAGTAGAGGCCATACAGTGGGAGGGGGAGAATTAGTAGTAGAAAGATTGTTCATGATAGCTTTGAACATAATTTCTGTAGTTTGCCGGTTGACATATGAAAGAAATAATAGGAAAAAAGAGAAAAAGATTTTTATCTTTCATAGAATTCACAACAGGCATTCAGCAAGTTCTCCATGTATAAGGTTATCCTACTTGCTGTGAGAAATTAACTCACTTCTTGTAATGTCACCTTATGGCACATCTTACCTCGTGATTAACATACAGCACATACTCTTTATCAAAAAAGGATATCATGTAGGAATTTATGAAAGGAAATGTCCTTTCATACAAATAAAGATTAGTTTAAATATATTTAATTTATAAAAATAACTACATTTCCAATGTATTATTACATTTAGGTTTATGTCATTTGCATCTGAGAATTCTGCAATCATTTGCCTTTGGAATATTAGGGGGTCTTTTTCCAAACCTATATATATATTGACTTTCTCAAATTTCTTGGGATTTTCCCATGTTAGTTGGGGATTGGCGAATAATAGGAGGCCTGCAGCATCATAATACAGCGGGGGTTATTTACTAAAGGCAAATCCACAATTGCAAACTACAAAAGCAAAGTGCACTTGAAATTTCACTGAAAGTGCACTTGGAGGTGCAATCGCTGTAGATCTGAGGGGGACATACAAGGGAAATAAAAAACAGCATTTTAGCTTGCATGTGATTGGAGGATAAAATGAGCAGAGCTTCCCCTCATTTCAGATTTACCCCTCAGAATTACAGCGACTGCACTTCCAAGTGAACTTTCAGTGCAATTTCAAGTGCACTTTGCACTTGTAGTTTGCCCTTGTAGTGCAAAGTGGATTTGCCTTTCGTAAATAATTTGCCTTTTGTATCTTTGTTAGCGATACATATTATGAGGGTACAGCTGTACTTTAAATTTGATGGAACAATGCTTCCCTGCATCTTAACTTGAATAACAACTCTACTGTAAATGATTCTAATAGTAAATCTCTGCAGTAACTGGACCATGGGAGGTTTATGCAGTTCAATTCTACAGCTGCTGGTTAATTGTATTATTATATTTAAGGTTTAACATGTAAGTGAATAAAAGCAATAAGAATGGACTAGTACATCGTAATGTGCATCACACAGATAATCCAGATCACATAATATAGAGCATACAAAAGGTACAATACAACATATCAAAAGACTTGGGGCCAGATTCTTGCAGTTCCTGCGGCGGCGTCGTGTAAGCTATTTACACTATGCCGCCCCAACTTACAGGAGCAAGTGCTGTATTCCCCAAACACTTCCTCCGTAGTTTGCGGCGGCGTAGTGTAATTGGCCCGGCGTATCCCCGCGTAATTCCAAGGGGGCGGCTTGTATTTAAATTAAACACGCTCCCGTGACGTTCGAACTGCGCATGCGCCGGGCTTAAAATAGCCCAGTACGCATGCTCCAGTTCTCGACGGAAAATGTCAATGACGCCGACGTGTGCGTCATTGACGTAAAGTCGTATTCAAGAACGACTTACGAAAACGACGTACCCGACGGGAAAAGACGACGCGGACCCGACGCCATACTTAACATGGCAAACATAGGACTGGCGTAAGGTTACCCCTCATATAGCAGGGGTAACCTTACGCTTACGCAAACGACGTGAGCGACGGTTACGCGATGCGATTTCGTTCGGGAATCGGTGTATCAGGCTCATTTGCATAAACAAATGAGACCTGAACGTAAACGCCACCTAGCGGCCGGCGGCGAATTACATTTAAGATCCGACAGTGTAAGTGACTTACACATGTCGGATCTTCAGCGTATCTATGCGAAAATGATTCTAGGAGTCACTCGCATAGATACGCGGGTCAAAAAACAGAGATACGACAGAGTTTCCTGAGATACTCCGTCGTAACTCTTCTGAGAATATGGCCCATGGTTTCCATAATCTTTTAAATAAGGCACGCATGGAGTTTTTGTGAGAGCAATTTTTTTCATAAGAAAATTGCATATTAATTAATTAGATTTACAGTTTCAGAGGGGTTAGGTGCCATATTTTCATCCAGTGCCTGGCTGTCACTGTTTTGCTGTCACTAAAGTGTGCTTTCTGAGAATATTTTCCTCCAGTTATATTTGTCCACACCCCCTCCAGCACAGTGGAACTTTTGATAGCTGATATGGTGTTAAGTACCACCTGGTAAGTATTTTTTGTGTTTGCTCACAGTGGGCTATACAATGAGACAATTGAGTAGTTACAACGTATGGCCGTTGTCCATTGTGTTTTATTGTATTATTATTATACAGGTTTTGTATAATGCAAACAGTTTGCACAGTGCTTTGCAAAGCACAGGGAGCCAGTACAGTTATAAAACAAATAAATAGACATGTGCAATTTGTTTTAGTTCCAAATTCGTTTTTTAACAAATTTCGACAGATTAGTTAATTTGGAAACATCTGAATTAACGAAAAACTGATTGTCATGGACCTTGGAATGCTGAAGGGTATCTCTTTGAAATCGGTTACACAGTGGGGGGGTCTTCTGCTCTGTCTTAAGGCCAGACGGCTCCATTGTTCTGTGTCTGGCTATTGTGTACATTGATTGCCCCCTGGGGCTTCTGTCTCAATACACATAACAGTCCCTCCATTCAAGCTATCGGACCAATCCCTGCTGACTCATGTTCAAGTCCTCATTTGTATGGTTATGAGGACCTGAAGGAGAACTCAATGTACTTTACAATTGACCAATAGGAAAGCGATTGTTGGGGGCGGGATGTTCCAAATTCTGTTTAAAAGTGTGTTGTGTACTTCCAATAAAGGTCTTCCTGTTTGAACTTACATACAGCCTGCCTGGTGTTTTGTTCTTATGGATCCCGAACGGCACATAGCTGTAGTTCGGATCCCGGAGCCTTGGATGACTGAACCATCAGACGTTGCGATCTGCAAGCTGACTCAATAGTAGCAGAGGAGTGTCAGGAGAGCGGAAGCGAGCAAGGGTCTCGTTACACTGATTAATTAATTTTTCCGAATGTTCTTAAATTAGAATATTAGAAAATTCGGAAATTTGTAAATTGGAAATCCGAAAACCCCCAAATTTGAAAATAAATAATAACTAACTATGAAATTATAGGTATTGGAATTTCCTTTCAAATTTGGCTGTTAGTGAGCATAACGAATACAAATTTAACCAAAGTTACAAATTATCCGAAATAACGAATTCCGTATCCAAATGAATGGAATGTAATGAATTAATAATAATAAATAACAATAATAATAAAAACATTTTATTATTATTAATAATTTGTTCCGTTCCATTTGTTTAGATGCGGCATTCATTATTTTGGATAATTTGTAACTTCGGATAACTTCGGATAAATTTGTATTCGTTACATTCACTAACAGCCAAAATTAAAAGGAAATTCCAATGCCTATAATTTAATAGTTAGTTATTATTAGTTAGTTATTTTTTAGAGCTTTCGAATTTTCATTCTTTCGAAATTTTGAACTTTCGTTCTTATCTTCGGATTTTCGCATTTCCAAATTTCTGAATTTTTGAATTTCCAAATTTCCAAAATTCTGAATTTTTACGAATTTTTGAATTTACACATTTACCAATTGCGATCATAGTGAATGACCCGACAAAGGAAAACAAAAATTAATGAAACAAAAATTAACACATTTTTCGGCAGTGCACGTCAACAAATAAAGACATTAGGGCTAGGAGATCCCTGGTCATAAGAGATTCAATTTTCCAAATGCAGGAGCAAGTGGTTCAAACCTGTATAAACTGTGTGGGGATGAGTAACGGAAAAAGATAAAGATCAGTTGTTAATTGATGTGGGACAAGCTAACAGAAATGATTAGAAATGCACTGAATATATTGTAACTCCAATAGTTAAACTGAGTAATTAAATACAATATATTGGATAGAGTTTTAGCATAATGGGGGGATGCTAAATAATTTGCATATTTTGGCTATTTTAATATACTGGGTGGTGTGAGCATGGTAAGCATAACTGTGAAATGTGTATAAAAACTACAGATTACTTTTATAATGCAGTCTTTATTTGGATAGAAAAATAAAATAAAATCCTGGCCACTTGAAACACTTTCATTTTTTCTTTAAAAAAGTTGTAAGAAATTAAAGAGGAGGTCCAGCCCCCTCACAAAAAAATAGTCAAATACTGCAGCTGCTCACATTAAATAAATGGACACTTACCTGTCCAGGGAGCCCGCGATGTCAGCACCCCTGCCAATCTTCACAGTTGGTTCCCTACTGCACACACATGAAGTGCGCTGCACTTTCTAATTGGTCCGGTGGCGGAGGAAGGAGGAGTGAGCTGAACTTCCGAGAGACCGGGCTGTGGCCCCGGTCTCCCGGAAGTGGGGACCTGTCAAAAATGTGGCACCGGAAGGGGGGAGGTGACAGATCAGCAGAGGTTTCACTTTTGAGTGGAACTCCGCTTTAAATACTAGGTAGCCAAGATTTCTACCCTCAAAGTAAAGCATAGGGTGGAGCAAATGGTCTAATACATTTAAAGACATGTGGTAGAAGGAGCATGTCATTACACCCTTGAGATGCATGTTCTGGAAGGTCACATAGAGCATGAACCAGCACATGGCTCTATTTAGTCCCTTTCTGATTTTTGCAGCAAAATGAAGGCTAGGGTAATGATATCATAGCAAGTGGGGTATCACTTTGGAAAAGGCCAAAATGGCTGTAGGGAAAATATTTTGTGATTGATCAGTGCCACTCTGCATCCTCAAAATAAGTGACGATGTGTTAACATGATGTACATTGTTGCCATTCACAAACACAATAAGAATATCTGGAAGAAGGAACACCTTAGTTTAAAAAAGAATGCAACCCAACCCAACAAGTAATGCCATGCTAAACCCATCATATCCAGCAAAATTACTCAGGAATCATTAAAGTCCGAGGAAAATGCTATGAAAAAAATGTAGCTCTCCTTTTTGGCCAGACAAGCAAAATAGTTGCCCACAATCCAAACATTTTTCTTAGAACCTGTGAGAAGTAACATAGGATTAGTAAAATGAAAAATGTCTGATCCTAAAAGTAGACTGTAGATATACCCAATTTTGCTGTGTCAGTGGCCAATTGAATTTTCCAACAGGTTAAAAGAATTGCTTAAAAATAAAGAAACTGAATAAAGAGGGATAAGATGCATATAATGAAAAAGGAAATACAAAACAAAAATTAATACAAGCAGAATTAGAGAAAGGGAACAAATTATGAGTATTAGTCTAGCTGCACCATTTCAGCCAAGCAGACGAGCATTCCTTCCAGGTCACGCTGGAACACACTGTTCAACCAAAGAAAAAGAAATACGTTTCCAATCAGTCACCAGAGTTTCTCTGGGCACTTCATTCCTACAGCAATCTTGGCCAACAATAATTGCTTAAAAAGAGAACTTCTACCTTCATAAAGCATCTGTCACTAAATCTACCACTCTGTTTTCAACCAAGTATTAAACTTTAGGAAGCACAATACCAGGTGTCTTAACAGACTAACAACTACACAGGATTTGCAAAAAGAGAATAAACTTCACTCTGCACATCTATATTATTAGTAGGCAGAAAAAAAATAACTTATTACTGAGAAACTGTCTCCAAAGAACAATAAAACCATTGGGAAAAGTACCAGTAAAAGAACATTTCTAGTAGCTCCACAGGAAATCCAAGACTAAGTCCAAACTTCTGCAAACCACTTTTTCTGCCAGAAAGTGGCGAAGCTCAGAGAAGCTACAGCATCAGTAAACAGTTGCAGGCAAACAGCAGAGAAAAATTCATTCTGCAAACAGAGTGATAATTGAAAGAAATTGAAAATGTATACCATACCAGCAAACCTTCACAAAGTTTCATGCACAAAAGGAGATTTTATACCAGAAAGTAAAGCATACAAGCATCTGAAAATTATCTAATATTTTAAGCAGATTACATCATCACAAGGTGGTACTGTCGATGTATAGTCTAATGGGACGAGAACGTTCGAAATCAAAAGTGCTATTTTAAAGGCTAATATGCAAGTTATTATCATAAAATGGGTTTGAGACCCGGGTCTTGCCCCATGGAACATGTATCAATGGAAAAAAAAGTTTTAAAACCGGTTGTTTTTTTCGGGAGCAGTGATTTTAATGATGCTTAAAGTGAAAAAAAAAATGAAAAATTGCTTTAAATATCATACCTGCTGGGTGTCTATAGTATGCCTGTGAAGTGGCACGTGTTTAGAATTGTCCCTGCACAAAATGACATTACTATAGGAAAAAAGTCATTTAAAACTGCTAATGTAATGTCTGGTCCCTGCAATATGGATGAAAATCATTGAGAAAGATAGCATGGGTCCCCCCCCCTCCCCCAGGTCATTACCAGCCCCTTTGGCCCTATATGCTTTGAACAGCAGTATAGAGGCGGTGCAAACAAGACAGGGACTGTAGGTTTGTTGTTAAGTAGAATCTGTTTTTAATTTTCAACTGGTACTTTTTTAGTGTAGCTCCAGCCATTTTTACAGCGTTTTAGTGTTAAAAATATCACTCTTAAAACGCTCATAAAATGCTCTCCATGCATCTCAATGGACCCTTTCACACTGAGTCCTGCAAGCAGCATCTTTGGAGCAGCTTTTGAGCGCTGAAAAAAACGCTCCAAAAACGCCCCTCTCCATTGAAATGAATTGAAAAGCGCTGTAAAAACGCCTTACCCTTTCACACTGAGGCGTTGAACTGGCAGGGCGTTGAGAAAGGTCCTGCAAGCAGCATCTTTGGAGCAGCTTTAGAGCGCTGAAAAAAACGCTCCAAAACCGCCCCTCTCCATTGGAGGATTTTCGGTGGGAAAGGTGTCCAAGTCTGATCTGGCCCCTAGGTATTCTCGCACCATGTAAAACGCTAGCGATGGTTGCGATGGTTGCTGGAACTGGTCATACCTTGGGGCTGCGGCCTCAGCAACACATTGTCCAGGACCAGGATTTTGTAACCTCCCAGTCTCTGGGAACTTGTTGCACACACCTTTCTGCAAGGCCTCCCGAAGATGTTTCATCTTCTGCTCCCTCTGCGCCGGCAAGATAAGGTCCACAACCTTACCCTTGTAACATGGATCAAGGAGGGTTGCCAGCCAGTAATGATCCCTCTCCTTGATAGCACGAATACGAGGATTTTTCCGCAGGCTTTGCAGGATCAAGGAGGCCATACAGCATAGGTTTGCTGAGGCATTCGGTGCAGAGTCCTCTGGGTCACTCAGGACGACAGGATCTGAAGCCACCTCGTCCCAGCCACGTACAAGTCCATGGGTTTCTTGGGACTGTAATTGATCCCCTGAAGACTGCTGCTGATGCTGAGTGCTAGGCTCCACCTCCTCCTCCTCCTCCTCCTCATCATCCTCTTCCTGTGTGATAGGCAGGCAAGCAGGAACACTGTCTGGATTAAGGGGGCCTTGAGAGGTCAGGAAGTCCTCCTCTTCCTCCCTCTGTTCTGCCTCAAGGGCCCTGTCCATTATTCCATGCAGCGTGTGCTCCAACAGGTGGATAAGAGGGACAATGTCACTGATGCATGCACTGTCACTGCTCACCATCCTCGTGGCCTCCTTAAATGGTGACAGGACAGTGCATGCATCCCTGATCATGGCCCACTGGCATGGGGAAAAAAAACAAGCTCCCCTGACCCTGTCCTGCTGCCATATTGGCACAGATACTCATTGATGGCCCTCTGCTGCTAGTGCAGCCGCTGCAGCATGGCCAACTTAGAGTTCCACCTGGTGGGCATGTCACAGATTAGGCGGTTCTTGGGCAGGTTGTATTCCTTTTGGAGGTCTGCCAGCCGAGCACTGGCATTATATGACCGTTGGAAATGCACTTAGAGTTTCCTGGCCTGCTTCATGACATCCTGTAAGCCCGGATACCTGCTTAAGAACCGCTGCACCACCAAGTTAAGGACATCAGCAAAACAGGGCACATGGGTCAGTTGTCCCTGTTGCAGGGCGGAGAGGAGGTTGGTGCCATTGTCGCAAACCACCATTCCTGGCTTAAGCTGGCGTGGCATCTACCACCTCTGAGCCTGCCCCTGCAGAGCTGACAGAACCTCTGTCCCAGTGTGGCTCCTGTCCCCCAAGCACACCAGCTCAAGCACTGCATGGCATCTCTGCCTGCGTACCTGCGTAGCCCCTTAAACGCCTACGGAGCACCGCTGGTTCCGAGGACACATCAGCACAGGAAGAGGCCACAGAGGAAGAAGAAGAGGAGGGGGTGGAGGAGAGAGGTGTGTCACAACCAGTAGTAGCATTTTGGAGGTGTGGTGGCGGAACAACCTCCAACACTACTGTACCTTGTCCTGCATTCTTCCCAGCTGCTAGCAGAGTCACCCAGTGCGCCGTGAAAGATAGGTAACGTCCCTGTCTAGTGGGAGGACGTGCAGTGACGTCATCACGTTCAGGAGGAAGGGCTCCGTTCATGTGTTCGCCAGCCAGCAACAACTTTTAGATGTTTGTTTATTCTTTTAAAAATGTGAGTAATTTTCCATTGCTTGTTTTAAAAAAAAAATCCTTTGCGGAATTACACTATATTTGCTATTTCTGTGCATGATCATGCAGTAGTGTTCTGTCACGTCTTCTGGAGCCAAGGTGTAGATTCTGATCCAGGGAGTGAGATCTCTCCCCAAAGGCCGTGGCTGGGTTATAGCCGACTGCTGTATATTACAGCCCATCTGGTAAGCTGCTTGAATTTAGTGGTGGTGGGCTCTCACTGAAGAGTGAAGTGTGCTGGGGAATCACGTTGGTGACTGAAATATTCCATTTGTAGCAGACTTATGCCTAAGTTGGAAGTATTATAGACTTTGCTCTCACCAACACAGTTCCTATAGAGGGCCAATATTAGATTTATGGACTATTGATCACACTGAGTGTGGGTGCTATGGCGCAGTTCTAAACCCCCCTTTTTTCCCTGTCTATGCCTGCTGGACCATGAGTCAGCGGTAATATGCACCTTACCACTGACCGCCAAGTCCATCGAGGCATGGACATTGCCTTCCACATGCCGGTAGAGAGCCGGAAATCGCCTTCCGTGAGAAAAAGTGGCGTTTGGGAACTTGCCACTGAGGTACCGCACATTCCACAAACTCACGGAAGGGGGCAGAATCTACCAACTGAAAAGGCAGCAGTTGAAGTGCTAGCAATTTAGCTACGCTACCATTCAACCGCTGGGCATGTGGATGGCTGGGAGAGAACTTCTTTCGGCGGTGCAGCAGCTGGGGCAGGGAAATTTGCCTGGTACAATCTGACGTTGGTGTACCGATAGTAGATTGCCGGCAAGTACTTGGCTGTGACAAACCTAATTCTACACCTTTAGTCCTATCAGTGCAGGCTTCAGAGAGGACAGAGGGTATCGTGGGATTGGAGATCCCAGCTGATGAGGAGCAAGGAGAGGTCCGCTTTGTTCTTTGGTGTGTGTCTTTGAGGTACGTTTGCCAATGAACTGCATGGCAGGTCGACATATGTCCAGTCAAGCATGTGGTGCCCAAGCGGGTGATGTTTTGGCCACGAGAGATACGCTTGTGACATATTTTACAAATAGCAGCGGTGCGATCTGATGCACTCGTCTTAAAAAAGGCCCACACAAAAGAACTTTTGGAATAACGCAGAGAGACAGGAGCACCCTGCACATGCGGAGCTCTGCGTTGTGATGCAGTTGGTGTGCTGCCCTTAATCTGGCCCCTGGAAGGCATCCTGCCTCATTGGAGATGTGCCTCCCCCTCCTCCTCCTCTCTCCTACGTGGAGTCAGTGACCTCATCATTCCCTCCCTCCTCATCACTGTAAAAAGCCTGTCAGTATGCTGCAGCTGAGGGAACATGACTGCCAGATTGCTGTCCTTCTTGGGCACCCCCTCTCTCTGGGCTCACGTTACTGCCTTCCTCTAGCTGTGTACCATCATTGGAGCCTTCAAAACGCTGCACATCCTCCTGCAGCATGTACCCAATACTGTGGTCAAACAGTTTGGGGGACTCCTCAGGAGGACATGGTGGGGTTAGGGAAGGAGTGACTGATGCCATTGAGCAAAGGGAAGAGACCGCGTTGGCAGCTGCTTTGCCAGACACAGTTCCCTGAGCCTGGGTGAGAGAGGATGAGGAGGATGAGGACTGCTTGGTCATCCACACTACCAAGTCTTCGGCATGTTGCGTCTCAATGCCGCCAGCTGCCGAAAAAAAGGACGACCGTGTCCCACGGCCACGTGCTGATGAGGATGCACCGTGTCCACGACCAGCACTGTAGCCTCTAGACGCAGAGCCTGCTTGCCCACTTTTATCGGCTCGTGACTCTCTGCCTCTCCTTGTTGTCCTTCCAGACATACTAATGGCCTGCAGGGAGATGAAGCTGCACAAATACTGGCAATACTTGCTGATCACTACATGTGGTATTAATCTGAGAACACCAGCAAATGTATTCACGTAGCTTTACGTGCACACTGTGCAGAGGACACAGTACACCAAGTGAAAATTCTTTGCAGATCCCTGCCTGTGGTATTAATATAAGCAGATCCCTGCCTGTGGTATTAATATGAGAACACCAGCCAATCTATTGACGTAGCTTTAGGTGCACACTGTGCAGAGGACACAGTACACCAAGTGGGAATACTTGCAGATCCCTGCCTGTGGTATTATTATGAGCAGATCCCTGCCTGTTGTATTAATATGAGAACACCAGCAAATCTATTGATGTAGATTTAGGTGCACACTGTGCAGAGGACACAGTACACCAAGTGAGAATACTTGCAGAACCCTGCCTGTGGTATTAATATGAGCAGATCCCTGCCTGTGGTATTAATATGAGAACACCAGTAAATCTATTTACGTAGCTTTAGGTGAACATTGTGCAGAGGACACAGTACACCAAGTAAAAATACTTGCAGATCCCTGCCTGTGGTAATACAGTACCTGCCGCCGAGAATGTGTTTTTAGCACGACGGCATTGCGCTGATTCTCGGCGACAGGGTGCCGACATCTCGCACTCGCTGGAATAGTAAAAGCACATTCCAGCAAGCGCGTCATAGAAGCGACGAGAGATCCGACTTGGATTCCCGCCAATTCTACACGTGTGCAGCGTTTGTTATGAATCCTAAGGGGGAACTCCCCGCCAGATTTTAAATAAAAATCCGGCATGGGTTCCCCCCTCAGGAGCATACCGGGCCCTAGGTCTGGTATGGGTTGTAAGGAGACCCCCCTACACCGAAAATCCATACCAGACCCGTATCCAAAGCATGCTACCCGGCCGGCCAGGAAAGGAGTGGGGACGAGCGAGCGCCCCCCCCTCCTGAGCCGTACCAAGCTGCATGCCCTCAACATCGGGGGGATGGGTGCTCTGTGGCAGGGGGGCCCACTGCGGCCCCCCACCCCAGAGCACCCTGTCCCCATGTTGATGAGGACAGGGCCCCTTCCCGACAACCCTGGCCGTTGGTTGTCGGGGTATGCGGGCGGGAGGCTTATCGGAATCTGGGAGCCCCCTTTAATAAGGGGGCCCCCAGATACCGGCCCCCCACCCTAAGTGAATAGATATGTAGTACATCGTACCCCTACCCATTCACCTGGAGGAAAAATGTTAAAGTTAATAAACACGACAAAAGGGTTTTTAAAATAATTTATTAGTCTGCTCCGGAGGCACCCCCTGTCTTCTTTAGCTCTTTCTGCAGGGGGGGCTTCTTCTTTGATGTCTTCGGGTGGGGACCGCTCTTCTTCGCCGCCGTCTGGTTCTCTTCCACCGCCGGGGGGGGTCGCTTTTATAAAAGCGCCCACCCCCCGGCGGGTTTCCTCCGACGTCTTCGGCGGGGGGTGGTGTGCTTCTCAGGGGGGGGCTTCTTCTTCCACTATCCGGGGGGTCTTCTCCGCTATCCGGGGGGTCTTCTCCACTTTCCGGGGGTCTTCTTCTATGTTCGCCGCTCTCCGCTGTTGACTCGGCGCACCCCGGTTCTTCCTCCCGCTGTCCGGTGCCTTCTCCTTCAGGGCTGAACGTCTTCTTCTTCTTCTGTGCTGTGACGTCTTCTTCTTCTTCTCTTCTCTTCTTCAGCCTTCTCCCGATGTTGACACGTCGCCTCTTCTCGCTGCAATGACAGGTGCGCGGTTTGCATCTGACTTATATAGGCCTCACAGTCCCATCATGCTCCGGTACCTACCCACATGGGTAGGTATCACATGGGTAGGTACCAGAGCATGATAGGACTGTGAGGCCTATATAAGTCAGATGCAAACCGCGCACCTGTCATTGCAGCGAGAAGAGGCGACGTGTCAACATCGGGAGAAGGCTGAAGAAGAGAAGAGAAGAAGAAGAAGACGTCACAGCACAGAAGAAGAAGAAGACGTTCAGCCCTGAAGGAGAAGGCACCGGACAGCGGGAGGAAGAACCGGGGTGCGCCGAGTCAACAGCGGAGAGCGGCGAACATAGAAGAAGACCCCCGGAGAGTGGAGGATCCCCCGGATAGCGGAGAAGACCCCCCGGATAGCGGAAGAAGAAGCCCCCCCTGAGAAGCACACCACCCTCCGCCGAAGACGTCGGAGGGAACCCGCCGGGGGGTGGGCGATTTTATAAAAGCGACCCCCCGGCTGTGGAAGAGAACTAGACGGCGGCGAAGAAGAGCGGCCCCCACCCGAAGACATCAAAGAAGAAGCCCCCCCTGCAGAAAGAGCTAAAGAAGACAGGGGGTGCCTCCGGAGCAGACTAATAAATTATTTTAAAAACCCTTTTGTCGTGTTTATTAACTTTAACATTTTTCCTCCAGGTGAATGGGTAGGGGTACGATGTACCCCATATCCATTCACTTAGGGTGGGGGGCCGGTATCTGGGGGCCCCCTTATTAAAGGGGGCTCCCAAATTCCAATAAGCCTCCCGCCCGCATACCCCGACAACCAACGGCCAGGGTTGTCGGGAAGGGGCCCTGTCCTCATCAACATGGGGACAGGGTGCTCTGGGGTGGGGGGGGGGCCGCAGTGCTCCCCCCTGCCCCAGAGCACCCAACCCCCCCATGTTGAGGGCATGCAGCCTGGTACGGCTCAGGAGGGGGGGGCGCTCGCTCGTCCCCACTCCTTTCCTGGCCGGCCGGGTAGCGTGCTTTGGATACGGGTCTGGTATGGATTGTAGGGGGACCCCCTACGCCGTTTTTTCGGCGTAGGGGGGGTCTCCTTACAACCCATACCAGACCTAAGGGCCCGGTATGCTCCTGAGGGGGGAACCCATGCCGGATTTTTATTTAAAATCCGGCGGGGAGTTCCCCCTCAGGATTTATAACAAACGCTGCACACGTGTAGAATTGGCGGGAATCCAAGTCGGATCTCCCGTCGCTTCTATGACGGCTTTGTCTCCATCGCGGCAAGCCAGCTCGGCGCTGGCTCCCGCGATGGGGCTCGTAGGTGGTCAATCTCGCCGAGAAAGGGAGCGAGATTGACACAATATCGCAGTCACCTACTATAATATGAGAACACCAGCAAATGTATTCACGTAGCTTTACGTGCACACTATGCAGAGGACACAGTACACCAAGTGAGAATACTTGCTGATCAGCCACTGCCTGTGGTATTATTATGAGAACAACAGCAATTGTATTCATGTGGCTTTAGGTGCACACTGTGCAGAGGACACAGTACACCAAGTGAGAATACTTGCTGATCAGCCACTGCCTGTGGTTTTCATATGAAAACAACAGCAATTGTATTCACGTAGCTTTAGGTGCACACTCTGCAATGGACACAGTACTCCAAGTGAGAATACTTGCTGATCAGCCACTGCCTGTGGTATTAATAGGAGAACAACAGCAATTGTATTCACGTAGCTTAAGGTGTACACTGTGCAGAGGACACAGAACACCAAGTGAGAATACTGCAGCTAGCACAATCACCTGCCTGCCTGTCACTGTCAGTATATTAGGAAGAGCGGATTTAGCTAAACTCAATACAGTGTATAAATATATAGACAACACCTGGGATGCATATATATCCTCTACACACTGTAGCTCTAAATGACTAGCCTGCCTGCCCTATCTAACTTAAAAAAAATGACACTCTCTCTGTCCACTCTTTACCACCGCAACACACACACAAGGCCGACTTCCAGGCGGCCTTATATAGTGTGGGGTGTTTACTAAACCCCCTGAGCCATGATTGGCCAAAGCCACCCTGGTAGTGGCTTTAGCCAGCAATGCACTGCGATGCCACAGTGAATTTTGGGCCGTGACACGCCACTCGAATTTGGCATGTAACGTTCGTATTTCGATGAACGGTCGAACATACGAAGCTCATCCCTATTGCTAGAATCCAAAGGGGATTGGCATAGGTCAACGCAGCTTGTTGAATGTCAACATGTTTTGCACAAATCGTTTCCTCAGGAGCTTTAGTCAATTTTCTGAATAAATGAAAGTACATAAAAAAGGATCTTTAACGGTAGGTTATGAATTCATATTCATCATAACACTAATAATTAGTTAGTAGACAGGAGAATAATTCATAAACCCTGTTTCCCAGGCTATGCATAGGAGTATAGGACACCAGCACAACCAAATGTTGAAATGAGCTAGAACACAGTTCAGGTGTCTTCTTACCTAACACGCTTTGGAGAAAACACAGAATTCCTGAAGCTAATTGTGAAATGTCTTAGCCACAGGCCTCTATCCTCCTCGGAATCCTTTTTATTTTTAGACAGAATTATTATGTTAGCTATGTGAGAATCAGCTTCAAATGGTATTGCATTAAGGTCACAGCCACTTAGCTTAAATCTTCTTTTCATGGCCTTTTTTGCCCACCTTTATTAAAAGAAAGTTCAGTTCAATAAATCACATTACTTTCCATCACAGAGGTTTTTTAAAATTTCTCAGCCACAAAACAAATATACTGTACATTAGCCTCCTGGTATACATCTGAAGTGCTGCTTATCTGGCCTCACACTTCAGCCCCTTTTTCTGTCTCCTCTTCTCACAAACTTTGTGCATGTACTTAACAACTCATTGCTGTACTGGCTTTCACCAGTCTCCTAGTTAAAACCCTCCTGACTATAGGCAGAGACCTTTCCTGTCCGTCAAGGGTGGAACCCTAAACCCAATCCCAATAAGAGCGCTGGTTGTCCCCTAAACCAAGACCTATGATTGGAGACTTCATCTCTCTTAAGTCTCTACAAAGTCTCTGGACTCCAGATCTCAGGCTAGGTTTTACCAACCACTGGGCAAACTAAGAATCCAGTTTCCTCTGTGTGGGACTAGCACTATGGTGCCCCTCAACATGCCTGGATTAGAATATAATTAATGAGCCAAATGCTTTGTAAAACTTTTTTGCGACCACACAACACTGAAAAGTAGAGGGCACAGTTATATAAGGCCCTAAAGGCCATAGCTAAATCTGAAACAGAACAGGGATAGTCAAAGAGAGCACCAGTGGAGAATAAGGCAATAAAAGTTACAGGAGAAGGCCAAACAGTAACAGACTGTAAAGCAGAAAGAATTTTAGAGAGTACTCGAGTCAAAGAATGCAGAATCAGGGAAAGCCAGCATTATGGTGAAGACACTCACCCAGAGCACCTCTTTATTCCAGCAGGTCCTGAGGTAAAGTGTTGTCAGACAAAACAGTCAGCAACAACAGCTCCAAACACCCATCTGCCGCACCAATTTAGAAGGTTGCGTTACTGACATCTTGTCCACACACCTCGGCTGGTGCATTTCTTCAGCAACATGTATTTTCTGCTGAAGAAGGTATTAGTGTTCAAAATTCAGCCTCCATTAGATCATACCTCTGTTGTCACCAGTACCTGGCTCTGCCCCCTTTTTTCTGCCAATGAGCTGTAGGGCTGCTTTACCTCTGGGTCCTCTTTAGTAGACATGTGCACACTGAAATATTTAGTTTTGGAATTTAGTCTGAAAAATACATTTATTTAGTTACTCCCGAAATGCATTTTTTATTTATTTTGTTTCGTTTAAAAATGCATTCGTCCGAAAATCCGAATTAATTAAGGTTGAATCTGTCATTGAAGGCTTATGGTGTCTGTCAAATGTTCTAAGAAGATTCGACGGAGCAGATAAACCGTACGACGCCGCAATCGTACATTTCTGGTCGAATGTTCCGCCTACAAGCTGTAGAAGAATTCTAATGTTGTATGACAGTAGTAATAATTATATTTATAAATTATTATTACTAGTCAACCAACATTCAAACTCTTCTATAGCCTATGGGCCGAGCACTGTCTCTATAATGTCAAATATTTTCTCTCTATGTAGAATGTTTCCTCTCTATGTGGAATAATCTTGGACTAATAGAGTTAAAGCGGAGTTCCACCCAAAAATGGAACTTCTGCTTTTCGGAAACCCTCCCCCCCTCCGGTGTCACATTTGACTCCTTTCAGGGGGGTGCAGATACCTGTCTAACGTGCATAGACTCCAGTGTCATGCCACTTCCCCCCCGCTGTCTCCTGGGAAACAGAAGGGAACCGGGCAGTGAAGCCGCAACGCTTCACTTCCTGATTCCTGATTGAATGGGAAGTCTGGCAGGTCTGCCAAGACTTTTACAGGAGTGCAATAGTTAGGTGGACACAAGTGTAGATGTGTGAACTAGGGGCATTCTTCTTGAAGGGTTAAAGGGCAGTTAATAAAACTGTTTTGCTTGGAAGGTATTCGCTAAGGCAATAGAATGTGGAAACCTAGCAAACAATTTGTATCTATCTTTATCAGTGGGTATAGGCTTGGGGGCCACAACTATACAGATATGCTACTGGATTCAGCAAATACATTTTTTTTAATGCATAAATTGAGAAATATTCAAAGACTTAAAGCGGTTCTCCACCCTAAAGTGGAGTCCCGCTGATCGGAACCCTCCCCCCTCTGGTGTCACATTTGACACCTTTCAGGGGGAGGGGGTGCAGATACCTGTCTAAAGACAGGTATTTGCACCCACTTCCGGCCCGGCATTCACGGGCAAAAGACGGGCATTCCGTCACATCCCGTCGCCCCCCCCGTTGTGTGCTGGGAACACTCGGCTCCCAGCACACAGCGGGAGCCAATCGGCGGGCGCGACGCGACTCGCGCATGCGCCGTAGAGAACCGGGCAGTGAAGCCACAGCGCTTCACTTCCTGGTTCCCTCAGCGTGGATGGCGGGGGGAGCAGCAGAGAGACGAGCGATCGCTCGTCCTCTGCTGCGATCGGCGCTGGACTCCAGGACAGGTAAGTGTCCTAATATTAAAAGTCAGCAGCTGCAGTATTTGTAGCTGCTGGCTTTTAATATTATTTTCCCGTGGCACATCCGCTTTAAACTTTCTTGACTGCATTGTGCTATTTCATATCAGCACTTTGACTGTGTTCTTTTAGATGCAATAATTCCATATTTTGTCAGTTCTGCTTTTATTATATACTTTCTGCCCACTATTTAGAAATCTTTAATTTATTCATAAATATCATTTCATTCCTCAAATAAGATTTGCAGCCACAGCTACTAGCTTCAATGTCCATTTCATTCATACATAATTAAAGCATTAGTCAATCTGCCAGTGAAGACATTACTTATTTCACAATGTACGCTGTTGTGATTAATAACAATATAAATGCATTTATTTATTTAGCATACCGAAAAGCAAATGCCTGGATTAAAAGCAGCCAAAAGCTCCCCATACTGTGCTCATTTTCTGTCTTAGTTATATGCCAGTCACTTGGCATAGATTAGATCCAAATTCAAAATAATACAGCAATTTGGCTTATTTTTCAAATTATGAACAGGATTGATAGTCTCCTAGGTTACTTGTATCAGTTTTCCCAAAATAACAGGTGATGTCTGACACTTGGAACCCTATACCCTAGTTAAAAATAAATAAACAAGTAATTAGTGACAAATTCTAAGCCATTTAAAGCGGAGGTTCACACAAAAAGTGAACCTCCGCTTTTTGGATCCCTCCCCCCCTCCGGTGACACATTTGGCACCTTTCAGGGGGGTGCAGATACCTGTCTGAGACAAGTATTTGCACCACTTCCGGGTCTGATCCCCACGGGGAATCCAGCCTGTGACGTCACTCCCCCCGCTGTCTTCTGGGAAACACTGGGCCAAATTCTCAAAAACGCTGTCTAACTTAACTTTCAGCAGTTAAGTTACACAGGCGTTAAATTTCTACCTAAGTGCCCGATCCACAAAGCACTTACCTAGAAATTACACGCCGTGTAACCTAAGTGCCTCCGTCGCAAGGCGGTCGTCTCCTCGAGGGGGCGATTCCTATTCAAATGAGGCGCGCTCCCCCGCCGGACGTACTGTGCATGCGCGCGAACGTAATTTACGCCGGGCTTTGTGGATTGCGACGGGACAATAAAGTTGCGACGGGTGAAAAAAAAAATACGCGCCGGGAAAAAAAATTCTAATTTAAAAAAAAATCGCGGTGATCGAAAAAAAGGTCTGGTTTTACATGGTGTACTAACTTTACACATTGTAAAACCAGCCCTAATTTAACGCGTGCAAATCGTAACTTACGCAGAAAACACAAAGCTTAAAAGCTTTGTGGATCTGCTTAAGTACTCATTTGCATACGCTAGCCGGCATTTCGACTCGAAATGCCCCCAGCGGCGGATGCGGTACTGCATCCTAAGATCCGACAGCGTAAGTGTCTTATAGATGTCAGATCTTCTGACTATCTTTGGAAAAATCCTTCTGAGGATCGTTTCCAAACATAGCCACAGGGATACGCAGGCTGAACAGCAGTTCCGCCTGCGTATCTCCTTTGAAGATTTGGCCCACTGTTCCCAGGAGAGAGCGGGGACCAGTGACGGCGCGCCGTGATCCTCACGCATTCACAGTAGGGAAACGGGCAGTGAAGCCGTCAGGCTTCACTTCCTGATTCCCTCACCGAGGATGGCGGCGGAAGCAGCCGAGGACTGACGGCTGCTGACATCGCGGGTGGCTGGACAGGTAAGTGTCCATTTTTTAAAAGTAAGCAGCTGCCGAATTTGTAGCTGCTGACTTTTAAAAAAAAAATGGTGGAACCTCCGCTTTAATAAAAAAAGTATTCAGTTATCTTTAAAGATAACTACACTTATATTTTCTGCCCTCTCCTCTCCTCTCCTCTCAAGATGCATACATACCGTGCATTGGCCCCCAGGCCTCCAATGCTTGTTTACATACTTCATACAAAACTGCTGTGCATTGGCTGTACCAGTACAGTAGCTTCTAATAGATTTCAACGACGCTGCTTCCTCAGTGTTGCTCGGTTTGAGACACAGCCCCATAAAAGGAAATCGTACAGTGCTAAATACAAATATAAATATAAAGAATATATTATTATGACAATAAATAAATAAATAAAGTCCACACTTCCACTGTGAGTAATCCTATATGCTTAAGACCATCTATGTATCATTCAAGAAAGAAAACCACACAGCTTACCGGAAGTAAATTACCTTCTTTTTATCAGTGACCCCACTTATAAAAAGTGCATGTAAATTATAAAATTGAGTTGCGCTAAAAAAAGCTCAGGATTGATACCTGAGATGTATAACATAAATTAATTCTTATAATAAGAAGAAACTCTTTGCAATTACATGTGATCACATACCTTCAAAAAAGAATTAACACTTAATAATTGAGGAACAATGATGATAATCCATATAATGTGAATACTTGGCCCATATGATGGTCTACAGTGACACACAAAAACCACCCAGAAGATGTGAGAAGATTTAAGATGTAGCCTCCACCTCTGCATACACTGCCGCTTACCAGCTGTAGATGATCCCCTATTACAGGAGATCACAGGCGCTTGTGACTTATTACCCAACCCGGGCCTCTATGGAGCACACCAGTAATCTCAGCGCTCTTCCCTATGCGTTCCATCACACCTGACGTCGTCCTGGGGCACTCGAGGGGCACTGGAGGCACAGCAACAAAGTGTATACCAAACCAACACATTTAAAGTTAACAATCTATGCCCAAAGGAGTGTTGTTCAGATGAAACAACTGTAGCGCCCTGCTCCCACAGATGGTGGCACTGTTTCAAATTTAAGGGATGTCTGGGCCAATAGTTGGACCCAGACCTGTTGAATTATATACAAATTTGCCTCTTTTATGGCTGTGGTACTGCCTGGTAGTATTCTCCCTTGTTGCCTGTGGGTGGCGTTACCACTTCAGGCCCCTGTTGGAATGCAGGTGTACCATGGTGTCCCTCCTCGGCAGCGGTACAGTGGGAGTGGTGACCCTGATGTGCATGCTGGGAGGGGATACTTAAGGGCCGGCAGACGCTGTCTTTCGGGGGTTCTTTGCCTCGTGGCCCTCCTGGCGCGTGGTGGGTGTGCTTGATTTCAGTCTCTGGACCATGTTGGTCCGAGGCTGTGTTCCTGTTGAGTAGGCCCAGCTATGCTGGCTGGGGCCTATGGTTCTACAGGGGATCCCAAGCTGTCCATCAAAGTGGAGGAAGCTTCTTAGCAAAGGAAACCAGGGGAGGACCTGGCCTGGAGAAGACAAGCAAGGCAAACTGATGTCTCGGGATAGGCCTGGTAACCTCGTTAAGGAAAAGGGATCCGCTATGCAAGTTGTTTTACAGCCAGCCGGATTGGCTGTAAGGCAGGAAGTTCGGGACTTTAAATTCTGTGGCAGAGGATTCCTGACTATCCATGCTGTGTTCTCAGACGGTCTGTGGCAGGGACTGTTTTCTATACTATCCGTGCATCACTCCGGCTGCTATGTCATGTGAGCGGGGTCTATCCAGGTGAGCAATACCCACTCAGAAGTGAGTGGCAAATATTGGAACTTTGAATACATTGTGCATTCTGTACCGCGTACCTGAATGTTCCCCTTCTCTCTGTACTCTCGACTTCCTTCACAGGTTTTATGCAGTTAAAAAAGCCTACAGTTGAAGGTTTTACATCTTGTGTGGTCATTGCAATTTCTACAGACTTTCTTCCCTAGACAACGAATTTAGAGGTAACGTGCAAACCCAAAATCTAAACCAGCAGCTCCTTCGGGGGTAGTGCTACACAACCAAACTGCTTACTAGATCTAAAGTGACCATCTTCATATGAATGATCAGAGCAAGCTTGAAATAATGGACACATGCAACCAGCAAGTTGAGGGGCGAGTAGATGCTCTCCACTCAGCAATAGATCACAAAATAATAAAATAATGAACAGAAAAGAGCAGGCTCCATAGTGCAGTAGTCAATAGATAGTGTATTAAAATACAGTACTGTACTCACATAAAAGAAGTTGCATTACTGACATGGTGTATAATAATGATGTTGTCAGGGGCTCAGGAACACAGTGTCAATTGCACACATTATATTCCACAGTAAATTAAGTAATGTTCCCATTCCATCCACAAGACGGCACATGTATGAAAAACTCTCTTTAGTAAACAGTATGCAATGAAACTTTAAGGGAAATAATAAACATACTTGTGAATCACAACCAATACCATCTAGTGGAGACTTAAAGCGGTGGTTCACCCTAATGAAACATTTTTTTTTTTATAGCATTAAATTAGGCATAGTAGCGCGAGCTACAGTATGCCTGTATTGATTTTTTTATCCCCGTACTCACTGTGCAATCCTCTATAGAAGATTCCGACTCCCCGCGGGGAATGGGCATTCCTATAAAGAGGGAGGATGATTGACGGCCGGCTATGGCACGTCACGCTTCTCCGGAAATAGTCGAAATAAGACTCGGCGCTTCACGGCGCCTGCGCATAGTCTGTGCGCAGGCGCCGTATAGCGCCGTGAAGAGCCGAGACCTGTTCTGGCTATCTTCGGGGAGCGTGACGTGCCATAGCCGGCCGTCAATCATCCTCCCTCTTGATAGGAACGCCCATTCCCCGCGGGGAGTCGGAATCTTCTATAGAGGATTGCACAGTGAGTACGGGGATAAAAAAATCAATACAGGCATACTGTAGCTCGCGCTGCTATGCCTAATTTAATGGTAAAATGTTGTTAGTGTGGGTGAACCACCGCTTTAACAAAAAAAAAAATCTATAGCATTTCTTATTATTTAACCACTTCCCGACCTCCATATTGTAAAATTATGGCGGTGCGGCTCTCATTCTGGGCCAACGTCATTTTGCGGTGGCCCATTCAATGGCGATGGGGAGCGCACAGCACGTCAACATCGGTGGCGGCGTGTCCCCAGGACACAGCTCATCACCATCAGTGATAAACAGCAAATGACCGCGGCTGTTTATCACGTGATTGGCTGTGATCCATTCAAAGCCGATCACAAATATAAACACAAAGTGGTAACTGACTGTTACCAGGTCTTCTCTCTTCATACTGGTAACAGTGTTTACAGTATGAGGAGAGAAGTGCCAGGATCAGTGAGTTAGCAACAACACCCAGTGCCCTCCCCGAAATCATCCAAAATATGAAAAATTATATAAAATTTGCCCACTTGTAATTTTTTTCCCAAAGATTTTCTAAACTTTATGTCCCTGATAAAAATATTTCTGTGGATGAGTTCCTGGTACACTTTACAGACCGGCTAGGAATGAAGCAATATATTTCTAGCAAAAGGGCCAAATATGGAGTAAAATTTTACAAGCCCATGAGATATCTGTATGCGTTCTGCATATATGAAGGAAGAGATTCCCAGCTTCAGCCCCCTGAGTGCCCGGCCTACATGGGCACAACCGGATAAATTGTATGGGACCTGGGACACCCACTGCTGCAAAAAAGTTATCACATATGCCTGGATAATTATTATACTAGCCTGCCCCTTTTCAAACACCTACATCGTGAAAAAACCCTGGCCTACGGAACCTCCATAAAGAACAGGAAGGGCTTCCCCCAATCTTTAGTAAACAAAAAAATGTGAAGAGGGGAAAAAGCAACTCTGAGAAGCAACAAAGTGCTGGCCTTGAGGTAGAAGGATAGCAGAACTGTATACATGCTGTATATATGCTGTCCACCATCCATAATGAGTCCACAGTCAAGGTTCACAGAAGACGAGGTCCCATTCAAAAACCAACATGCGACCAAGAATATAATCTTTACATTGGGGGATTGGATTTCAATGACCAAATGCTTCAGCCCAATTTGGCAACAAGGAGGTCCCGTTTCTGGTATAAGAAAGTTGTGATTTATCGCATTCATTTGGCCATTTACAATGCATATATCATCTACCGTATTTTCCGGCGTATAAGGCCTCGTACACACGACCCGACATGTCCGATGAAAACGGTCCGCGGAGCGTTTTCATCGGACATGTCTGCTTGCAGAATTTGATCTGATGTGTGTACACACCATCAGACCAAATTCCCCGCGGACAGAATACGCGGTGACGAGGCGTTGACGTGGCGGCGACGTGCGCGAACCCGGAAGTTCAATGCTTCCACGCATGCGTCGAATCACTTCGACGCCATGCGTGGGTTCTCGGGCCAGCGGACATATCCGATGAGTCGTACTGACCATCGGACATGTCCGACGGACAAGCTTCCAGCGGACAAGTTTCTTAGCATGCTAAGAAACTTTTGTCCGCTGGAAACCTGTCCGCTCGGCCAGGAATCCGGTCCGCTAGGCCCTACACACGGTCGGAACATGTTCGCGGAAACTGGTCCGCGGACCAGTTTCAGCAGACATGTTCGGTCGTGTGTACGAGGCCTTAGACGACTTTTTACACCGGAATTACACAGCCAAAATCCGGGGGTCGTCTTATACGACGGGTATAGCAGCTGCTTGATCGATATCAGCTGCCGGGTGCTCTGTACGGCTGCATGTATTCTGTATATGCGCCGCTTAGCCAATCCTGATGCAATGTGTGATGACATTTATGTAGCCTGCTTGGATTGGCAGAGGTTGTTATCCAATCCGAGCAGGGTTAGCATGCTCTGTCATCAACACAGTGCATCCGGATTAGCTGAGCGCACATATACAAACTACATATAGCCGTACAGAGCACCCGGCGGGCTGCGGCTTCTTCATTTAATTAAAACCCACAGTGCATCGGGATTGGCTGAGCGCGCATATACAAACTACATACAGCCATACAGAGCACCCAGTGGGCTGCGGCTTCTTCATTTAATTAAAACTCATTACTTCCACACAAGGGGGTCGGCTAATGCGGTGAGTAGACCACAAAACCACAATTTTTAGCAGCATATTAGGGGGTCATCTTATATGCCGAGTCGTCTTATACGCCGGAAAATACGGTACCCCAAATCTGGCCTGTTTTATCGGCTACGTTTCTGCCTACCGCTTGGACTGCTTCCACGTGAATTGACTGACCTTGGTCTCTTTTTTTTTAAGTATAATTATTTATTCAAAACTTTTCTTTTGTTACACCTTGTGATTCTATAATCCTATTGTAACGAGACCCTTGCTCGCTCGCTTCCGCTCTCCCGACACTCCTCTGCTACTATTGAGTCAGCTTGCAGATTGCAACGTCTGATGGTTCAGTCATCCAAGGCTCCGGGATCCGAACTACAGCTATGTGCCGTTCGGGATACATTAGAACACCAGGCAGGCTGTATGTAAGTTCAAACAGGAAGACCTTTATTGGAAGTACACAACACACTTTTAAACAGAATTTGGAACATCCCGCCCCCAACAATCGCTTTCCTATTGGTCAATTGTAAAGTACATTGAGTTCTCCTTCAGGTCCTCATAACCATGCAAATGAGGACTTGAACATGAGTCAGCAGGGATTGGTCCGATAGCTTGAATAGAGGGACTGTTATGTGTATTGAGACAGAAGCCCCAGGGGGCAATCAATGTACACAATAGCCAGACACAGAACAATGGAGCCGTCTGGCCTTAAGACAGAGAAGAAGACCCCCCACTGTGTAACAGATTTCAAAGAGATACCCTTCAGCATTCCAAGGTCCATGACATTACTTCCCCTGGGAAACAGTGGGACCCCGAACGGGTCAACTCGAGGATGTTGGAAAAGTAGTCTTAAGGTTCCAGGTCTGTCTGTTTGCCGGGATAACCCATCAGCATTGCCATCTGGCTTACCAGGTCGCTAGCTGATGGTGAAGGTGAATAATGGAATTCAGTTCTGGAACAGTCACTTGCTTTGCTCTCTCAATGGCTCCCAAAGCCTGATGTTGATGCTCTTGGGAGAGATAGGGCACAACCTGCGCGCAAATCCCATTTAACCTTTTGACAATTTCAGCCTGTTTGTGCATTTTAATGTTCAAGCCACGGGACATCTCATAATACATGACGTAGTGTCGTTGCATCTCCGATTTCTCACTGGCCAACTTGTCACATTCCCATTTTAGACTGTGATATTGTGCCGGATCTACGGTACATGTCGGGGAAGGTAGTCTTACCCGGGTCTCCATAGGAGTGGAGTTGTCTTGAAGTTGGCTCTGACGTCTGGTGGTCACGGCCATGGTGGCCTCTGGGGCATACGAGGAAGTTAAATGGCCCAAATCGTTCCCCAAAAGTACTTCTGCGGGTAACTCGCGTAGTAATCCCACTCACACATGTCGCTCCCCTGAGCCCCAATCCAAGAGGACTTGGGCGGTGGATAAACGTAGCACCTTGCCCCCTGCTACCCTGACTGCAACAGTCTGGCCAGTCTGGGCTGGATGAGAGAAATCGTAGCCCCGGAATCTCGGAGTCCCTGGGCCGGCTGCCCATTAACCCATACTTCCTGGCGATGGTGCTGCCGATTATTTCCGGCAGCCGCTTGGACAGGATACGCTTCGAAAAGTTTGCCGCACTCTTCCTGAACATCTTGATGGTTGGGCTCATTCTGGAAGCAATGAGCTGCTGGTCTGGATGGATGATTAGTCTCTCGATACCTTGTGGATTGGGTAGGGCAATATCGTTGCAGATGACCGGTTCGGTTACAGGTATAGCACTTAGGTCCGGTAGGAGGGTTGGGTCGGGCTGGGGGTCTAGAGGCAGACCACTGAGGTACTGAAGTTGGCTTAGAGGCTGGTAAACTGGGCCGAGATAGTGGATAGCGCTCGTTTTCGCCTGACCTTCGGGAGTCCAGATATTCATCGGCCAAAGTAGCCGCTTGCTGTACCGTCCGTGGTTGCTTATCTCAAACCCAATCCTGTACTACCGGAGGGGTGTGGATAAATAACTGTTCTAATAGTACTAGCTGGGTGATGTCCTCTATGGTATGAGCGTGGCTTCCCTGGAACCAGCTCTTAAGGTTCCGCTGCAGACGATGTGCCCACTCCACGTATGTTGTGTTGGTTTGTTTCCGGGATTCTCGAAACTTAATCCGGCTGGCTTCGGGTGTAATGGCAAATCGGCTAGCAAAGCTTCTTTTACCCGGTCGTAGTCTTTAGCGTCCTCATCCTCCAGGGCCCGATATGCATCCGCCGCTCTACCAGTTAAATTAGTCGCCAGTAAGACGACCCAATCTTGGGACAGTACTTCATGTATCTGGCATAGTCTCTCAAAGTCCTGCAGGAATGCTTCAATTTGCTCCTCTCCTTCCTTAAATAGTTTGAACGCCCGAAAGGGCAACTTACGGAAAGTTGCTGCATCTTTAGGCGTTTTCTCAGATTGCTGTATTTCTGCCATTCTCTGCTCATGTTGCCGCTCTCTCTCTCTCTTGTCGCTCATCCTGCAGCTTGATGTCTCTAATGGCATTCTGTATGGCGGTCTCTGATGGGTTAGCACCATATAATGCCAACCGCTCTAGAACTCTTTGCTGAAACAAGTCTTCAACTGTCGTGCATCACCATCCCTCTGATCCATCTCGGCTAGCTCACTGATCAGGGTGGCCTTGTTCTTTGTCCCACCGGTCCCTCCACGGCTCTCAAGTAAGTCTTTCAGCGTGGCTCTCCTGCATGCTGCATAGCTGGTCATTGACTGTGGTGGTTTGGAGTGTCCCAGTAACTGAAGAGCAAATCCCACCGCTGCCAACCAATGTAACAAGATCCTTGCCTGCTCGCTTCCGCTCTCCCGACACTCCTCTGCTACTATTGAGTCAGCTTTCAGATTGCAACGTCTGATGGTTTGGTCATCCAAGGCTCCGGGATCCAAATTACAGCTATGTACCGTTTGGGATCCATTAGAACAAAACACCAGGCAGGCTGTATGTAAGTTCAAACAGGAAGACCTTTATTGGAAGTACACAACACACTTTTAAACAGAATTTGGAACATCCCGCCCCCAACAATCGCTTTCCTATTGGTCAATTGTAAAGTACATTGAGTTCTCCTTCAGGTCCTCATAACCATGCCAATGAGGACTTGAACATGAGTCAGCAGGGATTGGTCCGATAGCTTGAATGGAGGGACTGTTATGTGTATTGAGACAGAAGCCCCAGGGGGCAATCAATGTACACAATAGCCAGACACAGAACAATGGAGCCGTCTGGCTTTAAGACAGAGCAGAAGACCCCCCACTGTGTAACAGATTTCAAAGAGATACCCTTCAGCATTCCAAGGTCCATGACACCTATCTATTAATTTAATATGTGTTACTGCTGGTTTATTTGATCAGGACTGTCAGCTAGAGTTCTCTATTATAATACAGGTTTATTCCTTTTCTTATTATTGTTTTTATGTTTTAGCCTGTTTTATCAACTATCCTTCTGCCTACTGCTTGGACTGATCTGTTGCTCTGCTACTGTAGTACACAGGGGTATCACATATGTGAGGGGCTCCAGAATATTTTTTTCCAGATTGAGAAAACAAATATTTTGGTTTTCTCTGGGTTTCACAATTTCCTGAATAGGGTCTAGAGTCTGGAAGCTTCAAAGAGATTTGGGTGGGAGAAGCCTCTACCCCGGTGCTCAGGTCTTACCTGGACAAGGCCCTCAGCCTGCTGCTGACTTATTGCCCACATGTCTCTGCCTGTTGCATGAACTGACCACATCTCTGCCTGCTACCTGTACTGTGGAAATAATTAACTGTAGAAAGATGCAGTATGTTTATGAAGGGCTGGTACAAAAATTAGTATCTGCAGGTAACAGTGTACCAGGACCAATATTATGGCTGTGCTGACCATGTCTCTGCCTTGGCCAATTCTTTTGGACAAATGCTTTGGCTGTGCTGAAAATATCCCTGTACTGTGTCACAAACTACCATGAACGAGAGTGAACCACAACTGCGGGTTAGGAAAGATCTCAATGCAGCTCTCTATGCGATGTGAATATCAGTACTGGACCCCAGGCGTCACTCCAATCATAGAACAGGAGTTTGGGGGTCTCGCTACATCATCTCTTTCACATATAAGAATGCGTTGAGCTACTAAGGGTGGAGGTATTACAACATGCCTTCAACCCCTAGTGTTGAAAAGGTACAGCGAACATGTTCAGTATTTTAGGGTGTACGCGCATATAAAATTAACAACAAATGTCAAGCACGTAGCATATGAAAATACTGTATGCAATTAAGGCTATATGTGAACCGGTTAATTCCAGAGCAATAAACGTAACGTAGTAATGGTACTTATCCGTTTGCAAAGGATGAGAGTAAGCAGAGTATTGTAGCAGCAATGGGATTCCGTCATTGAGGGACTCCTGGTGCAGGATATCTTAGGGTGTCCCCAGCCACAGCAGTAAGATTGGCAGCATTGATGGAGGCAGTGGATAACTAAGAGGTAGCATGGATCCAGGTTGCGCTGCTATTCAGTTGAGGGGCTATGCCAGTAGTTTGTATGTAGCGTGGTCCGGCTACGGCCGACAATAATAGGACATTGTATACTATCAACACTGTCCTGTTAATAGGAGGGAGGCATGTGTAACAAACGAGCATTGATTTTCACTTGGCACTTCCGCGTTCCACGCTGGAACGCACGCGGCGCTGGGCGATGATGTCATTGCGCAGTCAAAGTATGCGTTCCAGCGTGGAACGCAATAGGGTGACAAGCGCCGTTTACATACTGATTATAGACAATATTCCTGCCTGCTGCCCGGATAATTACTTTTGTTGTTGCTAGGCACGTCCCTGCTTGCTGTCTGGACCAATGCTCTCCTCTGTGAACAACTGCACTACATTATTACATTATTACCACAGGTAATATTTTTTTTACCCTTCCCTCAATAGAGTAAACTTATTTTGAGTATAATTAGTGGTATGTGCATGCTATTTATTAGAAATATGAAGGGCCTTCAAAAATTATAGGTTGCCAGTAAATTCTATATGTAATTTATGCTCCTAGAATGCCTGAAGGTAACACTTGAATGTTGGGCCTCTGTATGTCCACAGGATGTGTAAAAATCTCACACACGTGGTATCACCATACTCAGGAGGAGTAGCAGAATGTATTTTGGGGTGACATTTTTGCTATGTACATGCTATGTGTTAGAAAAATTGTATAAATTTACAAGTTTGTGTAAAAAAAATGCATTTTCATTTTCTTTCCACATTTTCCAAAAACGTGTGTAAAAATATGACATGTTCCAAAATCATTATCCCTTGTAGAATATATGATGGGGTGTTTGCTTTTCAAAATGGGGTCACTTAGTGGGTGTTTCCATTGTCCTGCTGCTCCAGGGCCTTCAAAAGTGTAATAAGTCGTCATGACATTAGATGTGAAATTTATGTCCCTATAACACCTGATGGTACTCCCTGCATGTTGGGCCTCTGCATGTAGCTAGGCTGTGAATAAGTTTCACACATGTGGTATCATCATACTCAGGAGGAGTAGCAGAATGTGTTTTTGGGTGTAGTTGCAAGTATGCATATACCATGTGAGAGAAATAACCTGTTAATATGACCATTGTGTAAAAAAATATGAGCTAGATTCACGTAGCTCTAACGTTGACGTATATCTATAGATACGCCGTGTAAGTAGAAAGATGCGCCGTCATATCTATGGGTGCCATTCTGGTAGCTAGATATGCCTGAATTCTAGCTTCCTCCGACCGACGTAAGTGTTAGTACGCCGTCGTATCTAGGGTGCATATTTACGATGACCGCTAGGGGCGCTTCCGTAGATTTCCGCGTAGAATATGTTAATGACCTAGATACGCCGATTCACGAACGTACTTGCGCCCGCTACGCTGTTTACATAAGGCTTACGTCTGGCGTAACGTTACCCCTGCTATATGAGGCGCAGCCAATGTTAAAGTATGGACGTCGGAACAGCTGTCTAATTTTACGTTGTTTACGTAAGTGGTACGTGAATGGGGCTGTGCGTAGGTTACGTTCACGTCGAAAGCATTGAGCCAACGTATCTTAGGGAGTATATGCAACGTGACTCTGAGCATGAACGCGCATGCGTGGATCGTTAGTGAAAACATTTACATGGGTCACGGCTAATTTGTATACAACACGCCCACTATCTTCCACATTTGAATTAGGTGGGCTTACGCCTGCCTAGTTACACTACGCCGGCGCAACATACGGCGCCAGATCTTTGTGAATAATGGTCTGGGCGTCCTATTTTACGTCGGCGTAGCGCATATGAGATGCACTACGCCGGCCAAACTATATACGCTGAGCTACGTGAATCTAGCTCTCTCTCTCTCTCTCTCTCTCTCTCTATATATATATATATATATATATATATATATATATATATATATATATATTCATTTTGCAGAATTATGGGAAAAAATTACAACCTCAAAAAACTCACCATGGGACTTACTAAACATCTTGGAATGTCTACTTTCTAAAAAGGGGTCATTTGGGGGGTATTTGTACTTTCCTGGCTCAAGAAATTAGATAGGCTGTCAGTACATCAGGTGTGACTCTATAATTTTCACAAAGACCAAATAATATACACTGATGTGTGTTATTTGTTACCAAAGATGTTTAGCAGTATACATTTTGGCCAAAATTTATGAAGACTAATTTGAATTTTTTTATAACAGAAACATGTGTTTTTTTACAAAATTTTCTGTCTACTTTTTTCTTGCATAAACAGTTTATTGAGTTCTCACAATAATACACAGGGTAAAAAAGGTTACATGTAGTTTACAAAGTCACAAGTGCATGTAATAACAGTGGTGCGCAGGCTGAGAAAATCCAGATGGTGAGCAACCAAACAAAAAAGATAAGGAAAAACTTAAACAAAAAAAAGAAAGAAAGACCAAATGGACCTGTGCTAACCAGTAATAATGTACTCCTCCATAAGGTAGGGGAGTCCACAGATAGCCCTCCTGGGCTCTGGTCATCTGAACTGAGCAGGCAGGGTGGGAGAAAGTGAGAAATAAAAGGAGGGGGGTGGGGAAGAATAGGAAGGGGAGGTTGGCGGCAGAGGGAGGACATGGGCAGATATGGGAGAGGGGGTGAGGACTTCACAAGCTGACCTCTCCAGTGTCTAGCAGATCATACAGTAAGGAATATCACACCCGAAGTGTAACACGAAGGTGACCCACAGGGCCAGTGGTTAAATAGTCCTATGATAAGTCAGGTCACTTCTCATGTAAGCTTCTCGTATAGTTGAGAGCTTGTCAAAGTTGTCCAAGGTTCCCATATGTTAGTGAACTTAGAAATCTTACCTAAAGTAATGTGAATCAGCTCCTCCATCTCCGCCACCTGGTTGATTCACTGGAATCCTTTGGTAATGGAGGACGGGGATGTGTGTGTTTTTTTTATTTATAGCACAAAAAATACAAAAACCCAGTGGTGATTAAATACCTCCAAATGAAAGCTCTATGGGGCAGATCCTCAAAGAAATTACGCCAGGCGTATCTGTTGATACACCGCGTAATTTCAAATTTTGCGCGTTGTATCTTTGTTTTGGTATCCACCAAACAAGATACGACGGCATCCGTGTTAGATCCGACAGGCGTACGCCTTAGTACGCCGTCGGGATCTAAGATGCAATTTTTTTCGGCGGCCGCTGGGTGTCGTTCACGTCGTAATCTGCGTCGAGTATGCAAATTAGCTTTTTCCGACGATCCACGAACGTACGAGCGTCCGTCGCATTCTTTTACGTCGTTTCTGTCCGGATTTTTCCGGAGTATAGTTAAAGCTGCTATCTGGTGGCGTACTCAATGTTAAGTATGGCCGTCGTTCCCGCGTATATTTTTGAAAATTTTACGTTGTTTGCGTAAGTCGTCCGTTAATGGGGCTGGACGCCATTTACGTTCACGACAAAAACAATGACGTCCTTGTGACGTCATTTGGAGCAATGCACCCTGGGAGTTTTGACGGACGGGGCATGCGCAGTTCGTTCGGCGCGGGGACGCGCTTCATTTAAATGAAACACGCCCCCTACTCGCCGCATTTGAATTCCGTGCCCTTACGCCACTAGAGATACACTACGCCGCCGTAACTTACGGCGCAAATTCTTTCAGGATTCAAAGATTTGCAAAGTAAGTTACAGCGGCGTAGCGTATCTCACATAAGCTGCGCCCACGCAAATGTATGTGGATCTGCCCCTATATGTGTGGAAAAAAGGACACACATTTCATATGGGTATAGTTTTGCATGACTGAGTAATTGTCATTCAAAGTGTGAGCGCATGGCCTGGGCAGGAATGGGTTGAAATTGCACAGTAAGCAAGTGGTTAAAAACTATTTAATATACAGTATATAATGAATCAATTAAAAATGAATGGGATGCATACTGCTTTTACCTTAATTCTATATTAACCTCATAACATCTCTCCATGTTATTATCACAATTCATTACCTGTTGATCTCTTTACTATATAGTCCGAATTTATTCTTTATATATTGTACCGATACAAAATATTTACCTTCTGTACCCTTATGTTTTACTTACAGAATGTATTAATAATGAACCACGGTATCGCTGTGTCTACATCTTTGAAAAATGCAAGTTTAAAAATAAAAATAGAAAATGAATGGGATGAGAAAAAACTTAATAATAAATGACATATGTGATATAAAGTACAGCACTGAGATCTGTACACAAATGAAAGTGCAATAATAATAGAAATATAAAAATAACTAACGCCAATAATAAGTGAAAAATCATATAAACATGATACTAAAAAAGTGAACATCAATAAATCATTAACGTCCATATAAAAATACACGTGATGAATCATAAAAAATTCCAAGAAGGAAAATAGGTGACTGAAGTAAAACAACAGTTCAATATGGATTCAAACTTCTACTTCTGGGGAGAAGTTTGATGCGCTTGTGAAGAGGACCATCGAGAGTTGAAATTGACATCAAATGTGCAGCCACCACCAAACACAATGTTCGGGTAGTCTTACCAGATCCAGTGGGCTACTAGCAAGCAGCCAAATGCGCAGAGAACCAAAGAAGATAGAACTACACAGGGACCAGCAGACACGGGGACCAGCATACACAGGAACCAGCATACACGGAACCAGCACACATGGACCCAGTACAGATAGAATGAAGCAACTCCAACTCAGTGTCCTTCAAGGAGTTCCTAGGTAATGCCTCCATAGTAGTCTGTGAGTAGAGCAAGTGATACTGATCACATCGAACTTCTCCCCAGAAGGAGTACCGACAACATCTCCCTCACTGCTAGAGGCTGTTCCACCTATAACTGGTACATTCTACCGACAAGCTGCTTGTTAAACTTACATTACTCTAGGTAACCATGTGTATCTTCACACTACTCTTCATAGCCCAATAGGTTTAAGACCCACTCAGTATGCCATTTACTTACAATACATCCCTTTTAGTAACTTCAAACCGGGCAAGGACAACATTTTAAATGCTTTACTCAAGAAGGGTGCCAATAAACATTTCACTGTCCAGCAGAATAAGGTATTATTCTTTCCTATTTCCTAACTCCAACTACATGCTTGAGTGCCCCGGCATACCTGCAAAGGTATTGTATTGTCCAAGCAAAGATAAGGGTTTTATAGGTATCTCCATGCAGGCACAAGTCCTTCTGAGGCACAAACCTGTGCTGGTGTCGTTAGGGCGAACCCCTCCTTCTAGGCTTCTCTATGAGGGACTCCTCATGCCACTGTCCCAATTTATATGTCACAGAATAAGTGTGCTGGAGAGGAACCCGTCAAAAAAGACCAAAGACCAAAGAGCCAGGAAAGGCACCAACTCCCACCCTCTCGGCTGGAACAGCACCCATCTAACTATTTCAACCCTCCCACATGTCTCTAGCCAAACACCTGGCTACACCTACATTGCCCCAAATTTGATCCTAGCCCAGTACCTTCTTCAATAAAATTATATTGCAGCACTTGTATTATTCTTTATACCAATAATAGCTTTATGTGAACATTTGAGTATTGAGCAGTTTAAGTGATACAAAATTCCCAAACAGAAACAATTACTGAAGGAGCATTGCATCAGGCAAGTCCACTGGGACAGCATAAACATTGTTCTGGACCACATTGTGCGACACAGTTAGTAGTTAAACAAATATTGCTTTACAGAACATCATAAGTTGTCTAACAAATAAACCGCTAATTTAAAACCAATAATTTTTCACTTTCTATAAATGCCATATGTACTTTCAGCACCGGCACAGTATTATAGTTATTGACATATTCATTCACTGTACTGTAGTTTATGGCTCTGTATAGATTGAGTAGGTTATCCATTATTACTGATGTGGGGACACATTGCTTGTATACTTGTTAATTTGAAGTACATCTAGCTGAACTATAATATTCTCCCACAGGATATACTTAAGGAATGATTGGTTGTCTGTAATTATTTAGTATGCTGGGAAACTGCTTCACTTTTACAGGCGAATATATCACTGTGTGTATAGAATATACAGTAAATGTTAAAAGCAATCTGTCACAATGCTACAAATCTGGCTAAAAGCATCCAAAGAGGGTATCCATTAGCTAACCCCTACAGTAGTTCATGGACAGTAAAGCACAAGAAACACTTCATTGCAATTGATGTGACTACTCTGGAACAGGATTGCCCCCAGAGGTGGAGATGGCTTCTGTAGTTAGGGGATTCCCTATCTGAAAACTACTCTTGTGATAAATTCCCTTTAGATGTGAAGATGTGCAAAATGCGCCACTTTTTTACTTGGGAACTATTATTCTAGGCATTTTAAAAGTAAGCTCTAGTCAATTTAAAAATAAAAAACACTAAAGCGATCCTTCATTTGTATTGTCACTTCTAAGCAGCTCCCAGCACTAAGATGCAGCCAGAAACTACAGAGAAGCTGCAGCACATATAGCAATCATTCAGGCCTATCCCATAGCCTATAACATAGCTGCCGACTGAACCCAATTTGGAGGGACTGTTCCTCCTGTGGAGAGGCGACACTGTGTCACTGCATATTACTATTTTCAGCCTGTTTTTTTCAAAGCCAGGCATGCTGATTGCACCTGTATGCTGGGTTTATATTCTTCCCAGGATTAGAGCTTAGGGCTCTCACTTGGAGACAGCTCCACCAACGCAGACGGAAAGTCTTGCTGAGGAGTCAGGAGGACTCTTCCCTACAGACACAAGTCTGTGTGTGTTGGGAAGACACCCGTGTTCTTTAGAGAGACTGCAGGTGGAACCCTGGGTAAGCTAGGAGAGGGCTTGACCCAAGTATATAGGTCTGAGGAACAGACCTATGGCCTAGGAATGAGGCTTGAAGCAGCTGTGTTGTCAGTAGGTAAGGCAGGAGGCTGGATAACAGTGATGCAATAATGGTGGAACCCCCTGTGAGGGAAATTTCTGTTTGATTTGAACTTGAACTTCCTTTAAATAAAAGTGGGCTGCCATGCCCTTGAAAATACAGTCTGCACTGACACGTGTTTCTTCAAATCGCATACACCATTTGCATAGCTGTCAACATTGTAAAAAAATGTATAGGGACACTTTTTTGGCTGTAGGCAGAGTCTTATTATAATTAGGGAGCATGCATTTGTAGGCATGGCATAGCACAAAATGTGAGAACATGGGTGTGGTTTACTTAGAATAGTGGGTGCAGCTTGAATGGGCGTGGCTCAAATGGGGTGCGGTTAGAATCTGAGATGAATGAGGGATGAAGAAAGAAAGGGGGGAGAGGGAGAGAGAGAGAGGGAGAGGGATGGAGAGAGAGAGAGGGAGAGGGGGAGGGAAATGGAGAGAGAGAGGGGGAGAGGGAGAGAGAGAGAGGGAGGGAAGGAGAGAGAAGGAAGGAAAGAGGGGTGGAGGGACAGCTGGCCCAGATCCTACACCACAATAGAAATATGTGTATGCCAGAGTTTAACAAATCAGCAGATAAATATACTTCAAACACCTAGTGTTAGTGCTTCAATCATTCCGGCACCATGGTTGTTATGGTGTCAGGGTGATTGCTGCACATTATTTCTGTTATTACATTGTAATATAGAATGAAATCATTCAACTCACCATAACGCAGAATCAGTGGAACCCCTGAGCGTGTCACCTGCCACGTCCACTCGTCCCCCCATAGCATTCCATATACTTAATTTCCTCTTTTGCTGCTCTATTTGAGGTGAAATGTGTACTTGTTCTGAACCATAATAGTCTCTATTCCCATATCAGGTTAGAATGTATACTTGCTTCCACTCCTCAGGTTGTTTCTTTGGTGACATTCCCTAGTTAGTTACTCTTGTTATACATGTAGCAAGGTGCCACTTTCGATATGGTTAAAAGACTACTGTTGTAGATAAAGAAGGAACTCAGCTCCCTATGGTGGCCAATTGTATTATAGCCACCTCCAGTTTGTTTTTACCCTGGTACAGCAATGAATGTTGGAATTGAAGTACAGGGAGATAAATACTCCATTGTCCTGGTCAATTGACAG
This sequence comes from Rana temporaria, assembly GCF_905171775.1. NCBI lineage: Eukaryota > Metazoa > Chordata > Amphibia > Anura > Ranidae > Rana > Rana temporaria. The sequence continues at coordinate 62,508,002 of NC_053491.1, forward strand.
ACTACAGTGTCCAGAGTGCAACTGTGTGATCCCAAAATACTTTGCGCCCCGCACAGCCTGCTGGGGGAAGGAATTTAAGGAAGAGGACGTCCTTGTCTTGCTCTCTCTGGACCGCCTCTTCAAGAAAGAAGGAAGCCTGTGTGAATCTTGTCTCTGGGAGCCTAGGCCTGAGAAGCCTGGGCCTATACACGCCTGTGCGGATCACCCATCCTGTGAGGGGGATTTCTGACAGAGTGACTGGACCGTGTCCAAGAGCAACTGGTGACCTGTTCGATCAGCAGTGTGTGACAGCTGCGTGGAAGACCGGGAACTGTCGGTGATGGAAAGGGCCAAGTATCAGAGTTTCGCAGACGGAGCAATCCAGAAAGGCCAGGCCTGGTTGGGTGAGACGGGCACCTGTCCACCAATACTGACTGTGTTGTAGGAAGATGGATCGTATAGACTTGACATGGTTACTTGAAGGCCCACACGACACGTGCAGGATACTTGTGACTGAGCATCAGGGGAATTGGAGTATGAGTTGCCAATACGCTTTAACCACCCTTTAGCTGTCCCTTATTTGGATTACAAATTACTCATTGCGCGCCATCGCATGCCAACGAGTATATTTTCACGAATTGTTCAGAACGATCATATTAAGGTTTGGTCTGATCAACCAAACCACACTAGTGAGACACATGTTTTAAAGACTGCCTGTTAGGAAGAGTCAGTTGTTGATATATACTGTATTTATTGGCGTATAACACTCACTTTTTTACCCTGAAAATAAAGGGTAAACTGTGTCTGCGCGTTATACGCAGGGGGCTGTGGAAAGTTTTTTTCCTGAAACTTCCCTCTTAAAGTTAGGGTGCGTGTTATACGCCTGTGCGTGTTATACGTCGATAAATACGGTATATATATATATATATATATATATATATATATATATATATATATATACCCTTCTATTTAAAGTATTTGGTTATATTAAGTCGCACAGTGTTGCTGTTAGTGAGAGCTGGCTGAGGCCTGGTGAAGAGGTGCTTCAGTATTGGATATATCTTACTAAGGGAATCCCTTTGCTGTGCGCTTACACAGGTCTGTCTTAAATGCTAGAATCAAACCTGTATTTTATTTATTATTACAATTGACTCTTACAGGGCCCTGTAAAAAGTCCACTACCTGTTTTACTTTTAATTTCTTATTAAGTAAAGTTTCCTTGGTTGAGTTTAAACCTCTGTGCTCTCTATCTATTATCCTGTGGGATCAGTATAACACAAAATAACGGTTTGTTTACAAGTTTTACTGTGGTGTGATAAAATTGTGTTCCCAACAACCAGTGGGATCCACAATCTTTATTAATACCAGTTGTGCTAAGGGAGGGTTCGAGCCTGTGTCAGGGGTTGCTAGCCAGAGTACAGACCCAAAACTAACCAGCAGCTCCTTCGGGGGTAGTGCTTCATACAGATGCGCTATTATTAGACTTTAGCCATGCTGTCAAGGCTGATTCTATATTACTGTTATATTTGTTCTACGATGTGAAGGCTATGTTATCTGTCTTAAAATCTTCACGGATACATGATCTGTGTCTGCGATACTTTTATATATTTTTTAATGAAAATTCTTAAAAAACATATAAACAGTATGGCCCGGATTCAGCAAGCACTTACGCCGACGTATCTACTGATACGCCGCGTAAGTGCACTGATGCGCTGTCGTATCTATGTGCCTGATTCAGCAAACAAGATATGTCTGAATTTTGGCTTAATACGACCAACGTAAGTTTCCTACGCCGTCGTATATTGTGCCCATATTTACGCTGGCCGCAAGGGGCCCTTTCTATTGATTTACACGTCGAATATGTAAATGAGCGAGATACGCCGATTCACGAACGTACTTACGCCCGTCACTGTAATCTACGCCGTTTACGTAAGGCGTATGTCCGGCGTAAAGTTTTTCTACATAAAGCAGGGGTAAGTCATGTTAGGGTAAGGACATCGGAACAGCCGTCGTATTTTACATCATTTACGTAAGTCGTACGTGAATGGGGCTGGGCGTAGGTTAGGTTCACGTCATAGGCATTGAGACGTCAGATCTTAGGGAGTAAATTTGACTTGATTCTGAGCATGCGCGCGCAGGCGCCATTCGTTCGGCCCTACATTTGCATGGGGTCAAGCTTCATTTAAATGGATCACGCCCACTTCCTTCCTACTTTGAATTAGGCGGGCTTACGCCGGCCAATTTACGTTATGCTGGCGCAACGTAGGGAGCAAGTGCTTTGTGAATACTGCTCTCGCCTCTCACAGTTACGTCGGCGTAGCGCATATAAGATGCGCTATGCCGGCACAAAGATGCGCCGCTCTACATAAATCTGGCACTATATATATATATATATATATATATATATATATAAAAAAAAATTCCACTGCATTTGTGAAGAAGGCTTTAGGGTGCCCAGGAAAGTCCAGCAAGGACCATCTCCTACAGTTGATTCAGCTGTGTATATATATATATATATATATATATATATATATATATATATAAAAAATTCCACTGCAATTGTGAAGAAGGCTTCAGGGTGCCCAGGAAAGTCCAGCAAGGACCATCTCCTACAGTTGATTCAGCTGTGGCACCACTGGGGAACCACCAGTGCAGAGCTTGTTATGAGGTAAAGTAATTTTCTCTGATGAATCTCCTTTCCAATTGTTTGGGCAGCCGGAAAAAAATCTTGTCCAGAGAAGAAAAGGTGAGCGCTAACATCAGTCCTGTGTCATGCCAACAATAAAGCATCCTGAGACCATTCATGTGTGGGGATGTCTAAAAACAAAGCCATGAATAAAGAATTGTACAAAAACACCCTCCGAGGGCAACTTCTCCCAACCATCCAAGAACAGTTTGATGAGAAACAATGCCTTTTCCAGCATGGTGGAGCACCATCTCATAAGGCAAAAGTGATAACTAAGTGGCTTTGGGAACAAAACATCAACATTTTGGGTCCATGGCCAGGAAACTCCCCAGACCTTAATCCCATTGAGAACTTGAGGTCAATCCTCAAGAGGCGGGTGAACACAAAAAAAAACACAAATTCTGACAAACGCTGAGCATTGATTATGCAAGAGCGGGCTGCCATCAGTCAGGATGTGGCCCAAAAGTTGATTGACAGCATACTGGGCAAATTGCAGAAGTCTTGAAAAAGAAGGGTCAATACTGCAAATATTGACTCTTTGTATAAACCTTATGTAATTGTCAATAAATGTTTCTAACACTTATGAAATGCTTGTAATTATACTTCAGTATACCATAGAAACATCTGACAAAAAGATCTAAAAACACTGAAGCAGCAGACTTTGTGAAAGTTAAAATTTGTGTAATTCTGAAAACTTATGGCCACGACTGTACACTCACCCCTTTAAGAAGTTTATCTCTCCATGAAGCCAGTTATATTTGATTGCATTACGTAATCCCATCCCCCTGCGATATTGCATACTCAGTCTACTTATCTGTTTTTTGCCTGCATCGAATAGAAACTTGTTCTAGGCTGAGTGCCTCTGTCTAAAAGTCCTGCAGATGTATACGCAGTGACGCCTTGAAACTGGACTTCTTATTTCAGCCTCCTTGTCTCTGCCTTGTTGATGCCACAGTCTTTGGTTACTTTTCCATTAAGTCCTAAGTTGCTGATAACTGCAGATATCATAGTGTCTATTCTGTCTTTCTTCTGGAAAGATGAAACTCATTAAAGTTATTTGATTACTTCTTTTACTAAGGGAATACAGCATTCCCTGGTGTAAGGACAGAATCATAGCCCATCCTTTGTCTATCATAACAAATTCTTAACAGAAATCAATAAATGCAATGGATTCAGATGAACTATAAAATCTGAAGTTGCAAGTTGTCCATATATTATTTATTAGGAAAACCATTAAGACACATTTGTACAAGAGACTTCTGAGTTAAGTGCCCTAGGCCTTAATGAAGTCCATATTTTGTATCATTCATAGACAGCATACTGCAATAAAATTTATATCATCAACATAATATTAATAGGGGAATATGATGATGTAATAGCCTTGATAAAGCCAAGATATGCATCTGGGAAAGAAGATGATTTACTGCATTACAATCCTACTTATTTGATTAAATAGGGGCAATGCTTATTATGATTTGTACTTTGGCATAGTAATAAATATACTTGCAATAGAAGATACTGTGCTCTTCTAAAGCTCACTAGTTTTCAAAACTCGCTAAAGTAAAACTCCATAATAAATACTGTATAAATAAAGGCATGCACCTATATGACAGTATGCTCAATTTGTGATATTAGGAATGCTACATCACCCATCTCACCAGCTGTGCGTTACCAGTAAACTTTTCAGAACTTATCCTATATTGTTAAAAAGCTACAAATGCAGCAAACATGAGAGAGGCAAAATAATATAAAGAATCAGTACTAGATGAAGAATTCTTATTTTTTTTACTAAATTGTAAGTGCATTAACCCATAGCGACCAATTCAAATTCATCTTAACCTGGTCTGATTTAAGCAGATCAAATTCTTATTGGTTGATATGTGTTACTGCAAGAAAACTACACTTGAGGGAGACACTAAACAATATCCTTATTCTCCAAAAATAATTCATACACATCCACTACGAGCAAGAGAGGGTCTCTACATTCCTACAGTGGGACCATGCAAAATGAAGCCAACCTCTCTCTAACATTAAGTTGGGAAAACAAAGATTTTGAGGAGGCTGAAATCATGACTTTCTGAGTTTTTTTTTTCTCAATGAGAGCCACTTTAAATACTGTATTCTGTGAAATGAGCATAACAGTTTGATAATTTACTCACTGCCTTGTGTGAAGGTGTAATTCGCACAATGTGTCTGTAGGTATATTTAAAGCTGTAGTGTAAACACACCCTAGTTTATAAACAATATAAAGCAGCTTTAGAAATTAATTACCACATATGTTATTAATGGAAAAAAAAAATATTTGTATAATTTTTCTTACACGTAATCCAGAAATAAAGGATAGAAACAACATGGATTTAGGTAAAACCTGTGTTCAAGGAAACCTGGGGGATACCACAGATGACCTCCATTTGAGAATGCTTTTTATCTGCCTATTCAAATCTAATGCCGCATACACACGATCGGTCAATCCGATGAGAACGGTCTGATGGACCATTTTCATCAGACCAAACCGATCGTGTGTGAGCCCCATCGGTTATTTATCCATCGGTTAAAAAATGTGAAACTTGTTTTAAAATTAACCGATGGATACCTAATTGATAGAAAAAAAACGATCGTTTGTAGGCACGTCCATCGGTTAAATATCCACGCATGCTCAGAATCAAGTCGACGCATGCTTGGAAGCATTGAACTTCGTTGTGTTTTACGTCACTGCGTTCTGACACGATCGTTTTTTTAACTGATGGTGTGTAGGCACGACTGACCATCAGTCAGCTTCATCGGTTAACTGATGGAAAAATCCATCAGACCGTTCTCATCGGATTGACCGATTGTGTGTACAGGGCATTACTGGTGACGTCTGATGACAACCAAAACCCTTCTCAGCAGTCCCTCTCACAGAAGCCTGAACCATCTCAGTGAGAAATATAAATCTTAAAAATTCCTTACCGATTGGCCATCCCATTACTAAAATCTTTAAAAAAAAAGAAGTACAGTTTTCTAATCCCATATGTTATCTGAGTTACAATCATACAAACCCAGTTATTAACTCCAAAATACAGACCACATTTTCCAGACCAATGTTGGACACAAAAAAATGATTTTCTTTAATTTATATATATTATTTATATATATTATTTATGCCATAAAGAAAATATGCTTTCAGCTTCACTCAAAATTAACCACTTCCGGACCGCCCACTGAATATATACACTATGATTTTGACATTATATACAGTGGTTATGGCAGATAACTGCCATAACCCTGGTATATTTTGACACAGTGAGCAATCCTCTTTCAGATAAAAGTGGTCCCAGGGGCGGATTTGACACTGGATCACTTTTATGTGCGGTCCCCCGCCGATTCCCGGTCATTTTCCCCGTTTACCGGAGATGTTGGTAGTGACGACAACAATCCGATGTGCTGGAGGGATGGGCAGGAAGTGTAGTGATGGCTCCTACTCGACTAACTGCCTTTGGAGGACCGGAGCAATGTCAAAGGTCGCTTCCACCCTCTGGTCTTAAAGAGACCTTTTTTTGTGGAGAAGTAAACATTTTTTGCTTGTAAGTGTACATGTGAAATAAGAGGTCTTTTTGACCCAGGTCTCGAATTAAGGAGGCCATTTCCTACTTATTTCTATTACAAGGGATGTGTACATTCCTTGTAATAGGAATAACAGTGAGCATTTTTTTAAAAGGGAATGCTTTCCTCGTCATGATTGGCCACAGCAGATGGCCAATCAGAAGACTCTGGGGACTGGGGGCATCATGGGAAATGTAGTCCATTAAGAGTGGCGGCCCCAGCGTGTCCACAGACACCATGCTAAAGCCCCCGGCATGCAAGCACTCTGCTGGGGGGGGTTACAAAAGGAAAACAGAGAATACTGTGCTCATGCTGGGGGAAGCCAGAGAGAGAGCCATGCTGTACCTGCACCAACCAGAGAGCCACCCTGTACCCGCACCAACCAGAGAGCCACGCTGTACCCGCACCAACCAGAGAGCCATGCTGTACCCGCACCAACCAGAGAGCCACGCTGTACCCGCACCAACCAGAGAGCCACGCTGTACCCGCACCAACCAGAGAGCCACGCTGTACCCGCATTGTTCTTAGGGACTGAGCCATTAGGAAGTGTCTAACCTGATATCCTCCCATCTATGCTCGGGGCAATTATTGCAGAAAATGACACCAAATGCTGGGAGTTTTGAGTGAGGAAACTGACACCAGTGCTGAGGGTCATTATTAAGTACATGGGTACAGATTCAGAATTTTTATTCTAGAAATCTGCACCGACGTGGGGGGTTATTGTTGTTGCTACTGACACCAATGCTGGTGATTTTTATTGCGGAAACTGACAGCAAAGCTGGAGATTGTTATTGCAGAAACTGGCACTGATCCTGGGGGTTGTTATTTCCTTGGGGGGGGGCCTCCATTTTTTATGATATTGTTATTCAAAGTTGCTAGATAGTTGCATCAGGTTTCTCAAACCTTTGCATGCCTGCGCTTTATGTGATAATGACAAGCCCCTCCCCTTCATGACATTGTCAAAAAGAAACCGAGCATTGATGACCTTAAAATGATGCACCCCCCCTGAAAAAAGGGGGGGTGCTCATGCCTGCATGATACCCAGTGTTTAAATAAAAAAGAATTTTGAGAGGTGGAGCTATGTTTAGAATTGTTAAAAGGAAACTGTGCCCAAAGGAATGCCCAGGATGACAGGAAATTTGGGTGATGTAATTAACTGAAAACTAACGGTCTCACAATAGTCAGTCTGAAATTGGAGTACCAGGGGAACTGTTTCAAAGGTAACAGGTTGTGAAAGTTAATGGTGAACCATCACCATTTTCATATTGATAGGGACAGATTTATTGAGATGGCAATTTGATTTTTATTTTTCCATGTTTTTTTCACAGCCTTATTTTCTTTTCAGAATTTTTTCTTAAAACAAAGTATGAAATATGTTCTTTTACAATGATAAATAATATAGCTATGACAGTCACATAGTATTCAAACGATATAACATGAAAATCCTAATGAAAGATGTATTTAAACTTTATGTAAATTCTTCAATTATTGAGAGTTTTCTCAGCTAAAGGCAAGCATATCCTGGGATACAATTCTTAATTTCAAAATATTTTTATTTTATTTTTAAGTAAAACAGACATATACAAGTTGAGCAACAGTATACCAATAGCAGTGTTTTGTGTTACAATACAGGAGTCACTCCAAAGGAGCGAGCAATAACTCAGCAAGCTGAAAAAATAAACATATCAGAGAAACTGTTGGTAAATTGTATAACCATAAGGCTTTTGTCATAGCCCAGAGCACTAACCTGGGATACAATTCAAGTACTTCTCAATGCAGTTCTCAAACAAGAGAAATTTGCATCTCTGACACTAGGGGGCACTGCAGGGTAAAGACTCCAGTTTAGTTTGCTTGTGGGCGCCAACTTGTACAGCTGGATGATTGTTGGTATACAGCAGATGATTGGCCTTAATAGACAGGTAAGAGGGTAAATGTGTCTAACAAAGTAGTTTATCTTTAAAACCTACAAATGATTCCTATTAATGTTCTCCACCATCACAGCATAATGTTTCCCTATAGTCTGCTCAGTAAATAGATGTTTCTTTTCCTCCTCTCAATAAAATGGTGAGACCAACATCTAGAGTTTCAGAAATGAAAAAGATGTATCTCTGCGCTGTGGTAGGGCGGCAGCTGACACAGATAAGTAATATACCAATCTTATAAATAATTATAAACACCTAATTTAACACACCTGCTCCCCATTTACACTTGAGACCTTGTAACACTAACAAGTCACATGACACCGGGGAGGGAAAATGGCTAATTGGGCCCAATTTGGATATTTTCACTTAGGCCTCGTACACACGACCGGACATGTCCGCTGAAACTGGTCCGCGGACTAGTTTCAGAGGACAGATCCGATCGTGTGTACAGGCTAGCGGACAGATATCCAGCGGACAAAAGTTTCTTAGCATGCTAAGAAACTTGTCCGCTGGAGAGCTGTCCGTCGGACATGTCCACTGGTTAGTACGTCTAACCAGCAGACCGAAATCCTGCGCATGCGTCGAATTGATTCGACGCATGCGTGGAAGCATTGAACTCGCGCGATAGAGAACGTCGGTGTCGTCTACGTCACCGCGTTCTCTGTCCGCGGGGATTTCGGTTTGATGGTGTGTACAGCCATCAGACCGAAATCTCCGAGCGGACATGTCTGATGAAAACGGTCCGCGGACTGTTTTCATCGGACATGTCCTGTGGTGTGTACGCGGCCTTAGAGGTGTACTCGCTTTTGTTGCCAGCAGTTTAGACAATAATGGTTGTGTGTTGAGTTATTTTGAGGGGACAGCAAATTTACGCTGTTATACAAGCTGTACACTCACTACTTTACATTGTAGCAAAGTGCCATTTCTTCAGTGTTGTCACATCACATACATAAAACGAAATAATAAAATGTTTACAAAAATGTGAGGGGTGTACTATATTTGTGAGATACTGTATACCAGTCCTCAAAATGTAACTCGCCTGCGAGTAAATTTTGAGGGCTGGCGAGTGTCTGGCTGGCTGCTTGGGAGCGGGGGGGCGAGCAAGGAGAGGAGAGCAGATTGGATGGGTGATCTGTCTATCAAAGTTTCTCGGACAAGAGGGGAGGGGCTTTATAAGACACGCGCTGCGGGGAACACAGCTATTGAACTGAAAGCTGTAATGTTACCCGCGGTTTGAACCATTCGGCGGCGGCTCCTCCTCTCCTACCCAGCACAGGTAGTATGCAGGGGGGGAGAAACTCTGGCTGCAATGTGTGTGGGGGGGAGGGGGCGGGGGAACTCTGGCTGCAATATGGGGGGGAGGAACTCTGGCTGCAATGTGTGGGGGGGAACTCTGGCTGCAATGTGTGTGGGGGGAGAACTCTGGCTGCAATGTGTGGGGGGGGGGAACTCTGTCTGCAATGTGTGGGGGGGAAGAACTCTGGATGCAATGTGTGGGGGGAGGGGAGGAACTCTGGCTGCAATGTGTGGGGGGAGGGGAGGAACTCTGGCTGCAATGTGTGGGGGGGACTCTGGCTGCAATGTGGGTGAGGGGACTCTGGCTGCAATGTGGGTGAGGGGACTCTGGCTGCAATGTGGGTGAGGGGACTCTGGCTGCAATGTGGGTGAGGGGACTCTGGCTGCAATGTGGGTGAGGGGACTCTGGCTGCAATGTGTGTGGGGGGGGGCTCTGGCTGCAATGTGGGTGAGGGGACTCTGGCTGCAATTTGGATGAGGGCACTCTGGCTGCAAAGTTGACGAGGGGACTCTGGCTGCAATGTGGGTGAGGGGACTCTGGATGCAATGTGGGTGAGGGGACTCTGGCTGCAGTGTGGGTGAGGGGACTCTGGCTGCAGTGTGGGTGAGGGCACTCTGGCTGCAATGTGGGTGAGGGGACTCTGGCTGCAATGTGGGTGAGGGGACTCTGGCTGCAATGTGGGTGAGGGGACTCTGGCTACAATTGTGAGGGGACTCTGACTGGAAAATGGGGACATTTTGCTGCATTGGTAGACATGGGCAGGCTGCATTTTTGGGCATGGATGAAGTTGTTGTTAATATTTATTTGTATAACTTAATTCTACATAAAACATTTAAGTGTAATTTCATGAGATTTATGAGGGCGTGTCTAGGGGCGGGATTAGGTGGCGGGACATGGTAGGGGTTGGGCGGGGCAACTGGTGGCGAGTTTGCCTTGAGGCCTGGCTAGTAGCTCATGACTTGAAAATTTGAGCCCTGCTGTATACTGCATTTCACCTTCCCAGTGTAAAAAAAAATACTTTTCATTTGTAAAAGTGTTTTCATTTTTTTAAGTGTTTACCAAATTTCTAATTTTCTGGAAAAATACAGCAACATTTATTTTTTCCCATAGCTTCTACATTTTTTGAAGTTTTACATCTCTATCCAGGGTTCCTCCTTCTTTTTTATGCTGAACATAGTTCTTAATGACATTGGCTACATTTGGGTTCGTTGTTCTACTGCAGAATAAATTTAGGACCAGCCACATGCCTCCCTGATTGTATGGCATGATTGATAAGTGTTACTCAGCATTGAGCACACCATTGATCCTGACCAATCCTCAACATCATTTTGCAGAAATGAAACCCCAGGCTTGCAAGGAGTCTCCACCATGCTTCACTGTTGCTTGCAGGTGCTCATTATGTTACCGCTTTCCAGCCCTTTCGGCAAACAAACAACCTCCTGTACAGCCAAATATTTGAAATTGTGATTATTCAGTCCAACGCACCTGCAGCAAATTTTCCTAAACCCCAGTTCCTATGTATGTGCTAAAAATGTTCACATCGGAGATAGGGCTTTTATGCTCCAATTCTTCCATGAAGACCACCTCTGGCCAGACTGAACAGTGTACCTGGGACCCACTGGTTTGCTTCAGTTCTGTGCTGATGACACTGCTGGACATCTTCCGATATCAAAGGGAAGTAAGTATGATGTGTCTTTCACCTGCTGCATTAAGTTTTCTTTGGCCAATCACTGCATCTGCGGTACCCAGTGTTGTCTATTTCTTTGTTCTTCTTCCAAAAAACTAGAACAGCTCATCTTGAAATTCCAGTCTGGTTTGAAATCTTTGCCTAAGGGAAACCTTGCTTATGCAATATAACTTACCTTGTGTGCTCAGTCTTGTCATAGTGTATGACCTGTGACATGAAAGTGTCTTTCACAATCTCCCCTAGTAGCAGTTTGGTTGTTCTTCATTCAGTTTTAAGCCTTCTACACAGCTGTTTTTGTTTCAGTTAATGACTGTGTTTAAACCTACATATTAAATTGATAACCATTAGCACCTGCCTAGTATATTGGTTCATCTACACTTGACTCTAATCCTACAAAACCCCAGACTTTGTGCAAGTGTAAGAATTGATGCTAATTTGAAGCCAAAAGGGTACTTACACCAAATATTGATTTGATTTAGATTTTTCTTCTGTTTGCTCACTTTGCATTTTGTAAATTGATAAAAATAAACAATTAAACTATATATTTAAAAAAAAAATGTTTTTACAGCATTTCTTTTTTAGTTTTGGATAGAGTTGAGAATGGTTAAAATCCATGTGTATTTTTTTTTTGTTGTCTGTGTACTGGGATTTCTTTTCAGCTCCTCAGCCAGAGACACAACAATAAAAAAAGACAAGATCTATGAAAAAAGTAAGGTAACTCACTTCTTAGATAGTTGTCACTGTAACAGGTGTACTCGTTGAAAGATTTCCCTTGTATTCCTGTTGCAATGACAACTTTGACAATTTTACTTTGCCCCTCACTTCCTTGACAATTGTCACAAGGTCAAATAGAAGTGCTAATCTCCCCAGTGGGGACACGGGCAGCAATAAAATCCGGACAGACTTTCCAACTGTTCCTTCTTCTTTTAAAGCTAAAACAAAGTTTAGACTAGAGATGCAATTTATGTTTTGATATTTTTTTCTACAGGGAAAATACAAACTATGATTTGTGGAAAGACCACAAAATCAAAGGCATTCATACCCAAGCATTGGAAAAGGATTTTTCAGGCTACTTACATTTGATTCTATTGTAAGCATTTGAGCATAAAATAAATCGTAAATGTAAAAATATCTATATCTATATATATATATATCTATATCTATCTATCTATCTATCTATCTATCTATCTATCTATCTATCTATCTATCTATCTATCTATCTATCTATCTATCTATCTATCTATCTATCTACCGGTATCTATCTATCTATCTATCTATCTATCTATCTATTGATATATATCTATATATATATATATATATATATATATATATATATATATATTGTGAGGGTAGGACCCTGTGCTGTGTGAGAAATTACTGGTTTACGCCAAATTCTGGAGAAAAAGACACACTAATTGGACAGCTGTGTGTCCAGCTATATTGTCCTGATCTGACATGGCTCAGGGCCCCACCCCACAGACAGGAGGTCTGTGCTGGGAGTCAGGTGACTCCCAAATCTCTCTGAGAGAAGTCAGAGAGTGGATGCATCTTTGCAGGAGGCAGATGTCATTAAGGACTGGAGAAAGCGAGGTGTGAGCTTGACTCCAGGAAACTGTTCTGAGGGACAGAAATTGCACAGCAAGACGCTGACAGAAGAAGCTAGGTGTGTGCTTACAATTGGGAAACGAGTAGTCCTGAGGAGCAGAACTTGGGCCTAAGCTAAAGGCCTGAAACAGCCGGATGGCAAGTGTGTGAAAGCCAGGAGGCTAAACTGTTGAGTTTTGCAGGATACAGGAATGGTGGAACCCCCTGCAAGGGCTACTATTGTATTTGTGAACTTTCGTGTTTTTACATAAAAGTGGGCTACCAGGCCCTTAAAAACTCAGCTCTGGATTTGCTTGATTATCTATTGTATAGTGTAAGTGCATATGTATACAGGGGGTTTTGATATTTTCTACAATAAACAGTTTTACACTATGTGGAGCTTCCCCGTTTACTTTCATGTCCGCACTGCTGCACGCATCCGCCCACTGACCATTACTGCCGTGTACCCTGAGAGAGGAAGTCGTTGTTTTCCTGACAGAGAGATTGTATCAGGCAATAGCTCTACAGAGGTCTGGTGAGTACATTACCGTGGAGAAAGGAGCGCATAAAGTGGGTACAGTGATGGAACACAGAGTTCTTGGATCAACTTTTTTAGCCACTAAGATGTTTACACCATCCTGCTAGCAAGTTTATATGAACTTTAATTGTGCATCTTACATCAGCCAGCTTGAAGGAAGTAGCTGGTGTAGTGGGCTAATGTGTTTCACCTGATCTTTGGACTCTATAGCATAAAAGTGTCTTTCAGTTGTGCTTTTCTGTCAAGTAGGCAAAATGTATGCTCATTTAACCTAATGCAGGATATGGTTGCATATTATTGTTGGGAGTGTTGCTTCCGATTTTAGCGCTGTTAATATTTTATTACAATATTTTATTAATGAATGAAGTATATTTTTTATATATAATCTGTAAATTATAAAATAATAAATATATTATATATAAATATAAGCCTTTATTACCTAGCCTAATATAGTTGTAAGAAAACCATGAACAAATAATACTAAAATACTGTTTCATTTCATTGTATACACATTAATATTGAATATTATACAATTCAATTAAAGATCTTTTATAAATCACTCATAACAAATATGTTTAATAATATCTGCAGCATAATAAATTAACAAAAGTATCCAAATGAATGAAATTTATGTCACTATTGCTTCTGCATGTACTTTAGTTTGTTATGCTTATTTCACTTTGGCGTGTTTTTTGGAAATTACACAAGATTTTAAGATGTGTCATTTGGGATTTCCACTTCAAAGGTCAGTTAGTCTTCAAGGAGCAATCCCATTTTTAATAACAAATGATCTGTGCATTAATTATAAATTGCAAATGAAAAAGAGTTCAAAGGCATTACATCATTATCGCTAGCAATAACATTACTGATATGTATTTGCATATCTGTTCTCCCATTTGTGCCATAAAAAGTAAATTTTGTATAACATGAAAAGTTGAAATGAACATTTTTATTGTAAGTTTAATCAAGTTTATGGTCAATTTCTTCCTTTAAAGCTGTAAATAGTTTGATGTGCTTTTCATAAGAATCAGTTGATAAAGTAAAAGATTTGATTCAGCGAATCAGCAGGTGTTATTGAACCATAAACTACCATATTGTTGTTCTAATCAGGTGAAAGGATTCTGTTCTTTATAGATTGTGCACAGTTTAAATAAAAATAGGTTTAAAAGAGCATATTGTGCATATCAAGAATCTAGATTATGGTATGGAGCATGATTAATATTTGGAGCTGGGTGTTATTTACTTTCAAAACTCAGGCAGATATTATCCATGATGCCATACCATCAGGAAGGCCCCAGATGTATTCTGCAACAAGACAACAACCCCAAACATACATCCAATATCATTAAGAACTATTTTAGTGTAAGGAAGAATAAGGAGTCCTGGAAGTGATGGTTTGGCCCCCACAGACCCCTGATCTCAATGTCATCAAGTCTGTCTGGGATTACCTGAAGAGACAGAAGGATTTGAGGCAGCCTACATCCACAGAAGATCTGTGATTATTTCTACAAGATGTTTGTAACAACCTACCTGCCGAGTTCATTTAAAACATGTGACTCGTGGTCATGGGGACACCCGAATGGCTGTTAGTCATTTCTTAGAGGGATATCCCCCTTCTTTCAGTTTGCAGTACACTCTATGCTTGATGGGTGTCATACACCAGTTTCACCACTGGGGTTAGACACTGTATCGAATATAGGCAGTGGGAATGGGTGTCATACACCAGTTTGACCACTGGTGGTAGACACCTCATTGAATACAGGCAGTGTGATTAGGTGTAGTACACCGACGTCACCAATGGGGGCCTCCACCTCGCACACATGATTATGCTGCTCTGTTTGGTCAGAGCTGCACACTTGCACGCCAGCACAGCTGAGTGAATGAATGAATGAATGAATGAAAAACTTATAAAGCGCGGCGCATGCGAACTGAATCGCTTCTGGGCGCTAGTTGTTCGTGTCTCATGACATCAAAAGAGCAGAGTTTTGATCTGTCTTCTGAAAGTCAGGTGGTTTTCCTCCAACCGAATGCTGGTTGGTAAAGCGTTCCATAGTCTAGGACCCTGAAAAGCAAACCTTCTTTCTCCTTTGGACTTGTATTTGGTTTTTGGTACCCTGACCAGATTTTGGTCGGTGGATCGCAGAACGCGATTCGAATTGTGAGGTTCTATCTTGTCGCAAAGATATTGCGGAGCCTTCCCATGGATGCACTTATGTGTCAGGCAGAGTGCTTTAAATGCAATTCTGTCTTTTACTGGCAGCCAGTGAAGGGTTCTCAACGAAGGTGAGATTGATTCCCATTTTTTTTTCCCAGTCACCAGTCTGGCGGCCGTATTCTGAACAACTTGCAGACGGGAGATTTGGTACTTTGGGAGTCCGAGGTACAGGGCGTTAGCATAGTCCAGTCTGGAATTCACGATTGTTCCCACCACGACTGCTACGTCTTCTTTGGGGATAAATGGAATAAGTCTGCGTAGTAGGCGCAACAGATGGTGCGCTCCGCTGACTACTGACCCTATTTGTGCGTCCATTGTCATGAAGGTGTCGAAGATGACCCCGAGACTTTTGACTTTGGAGCTAGGGGTGATGATTTGGCCCAGAATGGGCGGGGGTGTCCAGGTTGTTGCCAGTTGACTCTTTCGGCTGGCGTGAAACATAAGGAGTTCTGTTTTTGAACTGTTGAGTTTAAGATAACTCTTTGTCATCCAGTTTTCTATCAAAGAGAGACATTTCTCTAAACTGGGATGATGATCCTTTTTGTTGCATATGCGAAAATACAGTTGCGTATCGTCTGCATAAGAGTGATAGAGTAGTTCTTGGCTACTGATAATATCAAAGAGAGGGCGAAGATAGAT
Source organism: Rana temporaria (assembly GCF_905171775.1). Classification (NCBI taxonomy): domain Eukaryota; kingdom Metazoa; phylum Chordata; class Amphibia; order Anura; family Ranidae; genus Rana; species Rana temporaria. The sequence continues at coordinate 62,524,131 of NC_053491.1, forward strand.
GTTGAAAAGCACCGGTGACAGGGGGGATCCTTGGGGGACTCCACATGACACCGTGCGCTTTTCCGACGTGAAAGAACCCAATTTAACTGTTTGTGATCGGTTTTCAAGAAAGGAAGAAAACCATGGTAAATCACCTTCTGCGACTTCTGCTACCTTGGCTAGTCGCATCAGTAACAGTTTGTGGTCTACCGTGTCAAAGGCTGCGCTTAGGTCCAGCAGAACCAGGAGACAAGATTCTCCTTCGTCTGCGGCCTCGAGGGCATCGTCCCATATTTTGAGTAAGGCCGTTTCTGTCCCGTGTCCGGGACGGAAGCCTGATTGTAATGGATCCAGTAGATTGTGGGTATCTAGATGCTGTTGCAGCTGTTGTACCACTACTTTCTCCATTATCTTGGAGAGAACATTTAGGCCTGTTATGGGACGGCGGTGAGTTGGGTCCTTGGGATCCAGGTTAGGTTTTTTCAAGATGGGCTGGATTGTGCCCTCTTTCAACAGGGATGGCACTGTGCCTTCCTTAAATGACTGGTTTATAAGCTGTGTGATGGGTGGTGCCAGGATGTCGGCACATTCCTTCAGCAGTTTGGTGGGGATGATATCATTGGGCAATGTGCTGTTCCGCAAAGCACCAATGATATTTTTTGTGGTATCGATGGAGATCGGTTCCAGAGTGAACTTTGTTGATTGTAGAGTGTTTCTGTGGGTGTTTTGTGGTTGATTGACGGTGGGGTTGAGGGGGGTATTGTTTTGCAAGATGCTTTCCCGGATTCTTTCAATTTTGTTGATGAAGAAATCCGATAGTTCATTACAGAACTCTTGGGTGTCTGAGTTGGGGACTTCAAGACATCCTGGATTCATGGTCTGGGTGACCATCTTGAAGAGTTCGCGGGGGCGGTTTAGGGCGCTGTTAATCGCCATAGAAAAATGATGTTTCTTGACTTTGAAGATTTCTTTATGATATCGTGTTGTTATTGCCTTGTAGATGATGAGGTTATCCTCTGCAGGGCTTCTTTTCCAGGCGGCTTCCTCCCTTCTGCACTCTTGCTTCAGAAGCGACAGCTGGTTGTTGAACCAGCCAGACTTTCTTTTTCGGATGCAGGCTTTGCGTTTCGGTGCTACTAAATCGGCTGACTGTAGCAGGGCTGCGTTTATGGCATCCAGTGTATCTGCGGCTGTTTGATGTGGATGGATTGTTTTGATTCTGTTTCCCAAGGTAGATTTAAAGAGTTCCGAATGGAGCTTCTTCTGAGATCTAGCCCAGTGTATTGTCACCAGCTTGGGTGCTTTTATCACTGGGGGAATTTTGGAGATTATGAAATTGATTGCATGGTGGTCTGTCCATGGCAATGGTTCATTTTCTAAAATGCTTATTTTCAGATTTTGTCTGAAAATTAGGTCGAGTGTGTGACCTGAAGCATGTGTTGGCCCGCATATAAGTTGCTGTAGCCCTAATCCCTCCAGGTGATCGATGCAGGCGTCCGCAATGGGATCCTGTGCGGAGTTGGCCCACAGATTAAGTGGGACGTTTGTCCACACAGCTGATGCTTGTAATGAACGGAAGGCGTGCACCAATGTGCAAGTGAGGGGGGGGGACCTTGGCAGCTACATATAGCGGCATGTGACATCTGGTAAGCATCCCCATGATTAAATCAGTATGATGAAACATGTCGGGGCGTGGGTACTAATTTACAACCGCATACCTTAAACTGAACTGGTCGGGCGTGGAACGGTCCATCTGTCACCAACATAGTCATCTGAAGAGCGACTCCAGTACACCTTCATAGGGCTGTGAGTAAACCTGGGCTATTTGTTGGTCCGCCGTGACCACTGGTTCACCTGGAGGAAAATTTTCGTTTGTGTTTACACCGTGTGATGTTTGGATTTAATCACTGCTTATGACAAGAGTCATTTTTGTGGCTGTCATCTTGGAGTTTTTCCTTTTTCCAACGGATCTCCATTTATTTAACTGAGTGCTCCAGTTTCCAAAGAGGGAGTTCCATCAATTAAACTGAGTGGTTCAGTTAAAAAGCCTGTGTGCCTTAACACGAGAGTGTCAGGCCATTTATTGTGGTCAGTTTGCATTCTGATGGGTGGTGGAATCACGCAGTCACTGTGGTGTGGTGAAAGCACTGTCTGAAGATCGTGAAGGGATTTCTTCTGTTCTCCATTTATGAACTTCATTTACGTTCACACAATCAGTTTATGGATTTTTTTTTGCCAACCTGTTATTTTGGGTGTATTATTGGCACCTATTTTTGACACTGATATATTGTTTCACATAGAGGGTGGATCACTCATTATTTTTCACTTAATAATCTAGCAATATTATATGTGTGTTTTTTTATTTGATTCTTTTGAGCGCTGCTTAATATCACATTTGATACCTTTTTTTACATCAGGTAGCACTGTATTTGCATATTACATTTTGATTGTTTAACTTTTAAAGGAGCAGCTCACATATATTTATTTATTAATTTATTTATTTATATTATCAATATCACTATATTTTCACTTATATTCTCCAGTTATGCGCAGTGGGGGTGGCTCAATTAGACTGCCCTTATTTCCACCTTTTTCCCATACATATTTATTTTTACTCACTGCTGCTATGGAAGTCATTAATTTTTTGTCGAATAGACAGATTAATGCAGAATCAGTTTTCTCCACCAACCAGGAAATGGCAGAGTGTGAGGAAGACTATCCAGGAACTCTGAAAGCTTTAGAGAACCTATTAGAAAAACAGGTCAAAGCCTGGTGGGACGTGTTCACCTTTGAACACTATAACAAGGAGGGTCTTATTTTCAGAAGCTTGAGGTGGGAGGTGACACCTCAAGACGGTTTAACCGACACTAAGTACATGACCGAATGGTTAAGTTTTTTCAATAAAGCAGGGAAAGAGTTGCAGAATTTAGTTCTTAAAAGGAAAGAAATCAAACTGGCCCTACTGAATGAAAAAATTCAGGTTTTACAAAATAAATTGGAACCAATTAAGGAAACCAGTTTAATAAAGGATTTTAATGTTAATATTAAAAAGAAACTGGAAAAAAATTGACAGAGAAACACAGAAAAGGAAAGTCAAAAAATTCAATAGGGATTCGGAGGACTTTAAGAATAATAGAATTTATGCTTGGCAAAGCACAGGAATCATTAACAATGATATTGATGAGGAAGCCACTGTGGCCTCACAACAGCCATCAAGAATCCTGGATGCTATACCCAAGAAGGAAACTACTGTTAAACAGAGCACCAACAATAATAAAAAATCGAAGCTTGATCGGAGCTCATCGAATCAAGCTCGAGGAAGTGGTATTAACACTGGTAAAAAAGATCAATATGCCTCTCAACAGGCATCACCTGGACCTTCAAGGCAGGAGAGAAATGGACAACAGTATGGCTATCAATATCAGTCCCCACGGACACCACAATTTTATGGGAGGAAAGATCAGTTTAATTATCCTCCACAACATAATTACCAACAGTGGTCCCACCATCCGCCCCCTCCAGGATACTATCCAGGACCAGAGTATGGGCATATGGGCAATAGATATCAACCTCTGGCAGAGGACTATCATAATGGATACTACTCTCAACAGCCTTTTTTAGGGCATCGGGGGAGGGGGGGGGAGAGGTGGGACTCCGAGGAGGAACTCACAGACCAGGAACAACAAAGGAGGAGACAAGCATGTCGTTCCGAAATTTCCGCAAAGAGGACCAGAAACATATCAAAGAGAAGACGTGGATGCAGGGCAGGCCGAAGGAAACAATCCCAAAAAAAGAATGAGGGAGGTGGAACCACAGGAATATACAACCTGAGTAAGGTGACGTTGAGCCCGAAAGAGCTCAATATCCTCAACACGGGTTTAAAGTGTGCTCCTAGAAGAACAATGAATACATTTGACGTCTATATAGACACACACAAATTTGTCAGGACTCTGAATTTGAAAAAATACTTCTTGAGCCACCCTGTCACGTCTTCTATGAATAGTACCATTGTGGCAACGAAAGTTGACAGTGGACTCAAGAATAAATCCTTATTTAATCCTCAGATTTACAATAATCATTTTATAGAGGTTTTTAAACAGTTGGTACTCAAAGACATTGAGGAATTACCTGTGAAGAAGGGTGTGAATCCCGCTATATTAAAGAAGGTATTAAATCTTTGGAGGATAAGAAGAATGTTGTGATCTGACCAGCGGACAAAGGGGGAGGGGTGGTGGTCCTGGATAAGGAGTTCTACTGCACCCAGTTGTCCAATATGCTGAGCGATACTTATACATATAGAAAACTAGCATCAGACCCTACCGAACCATACAAGGTACAACTTGATGCGTTGGTAGATTGGGGCTATCATACTGGAGCTTTGAATCTGAAAGAGAAAAAGTACTTAGCTCCCTCAGCGTGTAGGATACTGGTGATCTACACTTTGCCTAAGATCCACAAAAATGAAATTATCCCACCTGCCCGACCAATAGTTAACGGGATTGGATCAGTCACAGCCAGATTGGGAGAATACCTTGATAGATTTCTCCAACTGAGTGTTTGCACAACCAAGGCGTATCTGAAAGACACCACCGACCTGCTACAGTCCCTAGACAAAGTGAGCATCAGGCCTGAAACAGACATCTTTTTGGTAACAGCTGACGTGGCATCACTGTATACCAGGGATATGCAATTAGCGAACCTCCAGCTGTTGCAAAACTACAAGTCCCATCATGCCTCTGACTCTGGGTGTCCTGCTTGTGGCTGTCAGAGTCTTGCTATGCCTCATGGGAATTGTAGTTCTGCAACAGCTGGAGGTCCGCTAATTGCATATCCCCGCTGTATACCATTATTCAGCATGATGATGCGGCACTGGCGTTGAACTGGGCACTTAGCAGGAGGGATGATATACCGCATACTCAGAAGAAATTTATGGGACATGTATTAGAGTTCTGCATGTCCCATAATTATTTCTGGTTCGATGGCTCCTTCTTCTCCCAGCAGGTTGGCGTGGCTATGGGGGCAAAGTTTGCCCCCAGCCTCGCCAACCTGTTCATGGCTGAGTGGGAGGACAGGCATGTTTTTCATAACCGGAGACCCCAATTATTATTTTATCGGAGATTTATAGATGATATTTTATTTATATGGGAAGGATCGCAGCAAGATGCACTAAAGTTTCTGGAAGACCTCAATAGTAATCCCAACAACATTAAATTGGAATATACAATTAGCGGAAATATGGTCAACTTTTTGGATGTCACTATTCAAAGAGAAGCAAATAAACTAAAGACTAAAGTCTTTTTCAAGCCAACTGATCGTAACAGTTATTTGTCCATTAATAGTGGACACCACCCAGCATGGATTAAAAATATCCCTAAGGGGCAATTTTTAAGAGTTTGTCGCAATTGCTCAGATGCCAATGATTATCTCTCACAAGCACAAACACTGAAGAATAAATTTGTTCAGAAGGGATATGATGAGCCAGCTCTGAACACAATGATTGAAGAAATTGCTGCTATCCCTAGAGAAAAATGCTTAGAGAAGAAGGTAGAACAGCCAAATAATAACCAACACCAATGGGGCTTCCTGTCTGGGTTTCATGCCCAATACAGGGAGGTAGAGGCTATCATCAAGAATCACTGGCACATCCTGGGGAAGGACAGACACTTTGCCGAAATACTTCCGAGTCAACCACGATTGATCTATAGGAGGGCTCCTAATTTCGGCGACAAGGTGGTCCGCAAGATTCTAGATCCCCCAGATCAGCAGGCCCTCAGAATAGATTTCAAGGGGTTCTACTCGTGCAGGAAATGCATTTGTTGCAGAACTGTGCAGATAAGCAATAGAGGAAAACAACAGGTCACGAGCAGTGATGGGAAGATTTTCTCTATTAAAGAATTTATCACCTGCAACTCTTCTCATGTAGTATATTTGATTTGGTGCCCATGTGGACTACTTTATGTAGGAAGAACTAAGAGGTTATTGCGGATACGAGTGGCTGAACACCTGGCAAACATAAAGAAGGGCTTTGATTACCACAGTGTGTCAGTCCACTTTAAGGAAAAACATAACCAAGATCCTTCGCTAGCTCAGTTCTGTGGCATTGACTGCGTACACCCTTCATGGAGAGGTTCAAACAGGGTGAGAGATCTATCGCAGCGAGAAACTCAATGGATCTTTATTTTAAAAAGTCAATTTCCGAGTGGGCCTTAACATAGAATTGGACGTGAACTGCTTCATCAGTAATGTTTAGACTAGGAGCAGGTTTTAAGGTGTACATATATATAGTATGGTCATGAATTATGTTGTTACAAGGGGGCCAGACAACTGGGCCACCCACTATGATCATGGGCTCTGTATGACTATATAATTAAATTTTTGTTATGCCATGCATATGGAGATGATGAAGTTCACCCACTTTAATTTGAACCATTGCATGTCTAAACTTGCCTATATTTATGTATATCTCGTTCAAAGTACATGCCCCAGTGTAAAATCGTTTTCCAGTTTATAAAATCTTTTTTAAAAATAATAATTTTTATATATATATATATATAAAAAAAAAAAAAATTATTCATTTTGATTACCACCATTTTATTGAAATTTTATGATGGATAATAATATATGCAACTCTTCAATATAATTTTAGGAATGTCGCCTATACTATATGTATTTAATTCAGTTTTATATATATATATTTATGGTTGATTATGTGTTTTTAGATTTTGGAATAATATATATTATTTTTTAGATTCATATAACCATGTAGTATGCTCTCACTTTAGATTAATGAGAGATATTGTACTTTGTGTTTCTGACTTTACTTTTATAGACCTGGAGTTGACTCGTGGTCATGGGGACACCCGAATGGCTGTTAGTCATTTCTTAGAGGGATATCCCCCTTCTTTCAGTTTGCAGTACACTCTATGCTTGATGGGTGTCATACACCAGTTTCACCACTGGGGTTAGAATCTGTATCGAATATAGGCAGTGGGAATGGGTGTCATACACCAGTTTGACCACTGGTGATAGACACCTCATTGAATACAGGCAGTGTGATTAGGTGTAGTACACCGACGTCACCACTGGGGGCCTCCACCTCGCACACATGATTATGCTGCTCTGTTTGGTCAGAGCTGCACACTTGCACGCCAGCACAGCTGAGTGGGACGTTTGTCCACACAGCTGATGCTTGTAATGAATGGAAGGCGTGCACCAATGTGCAAGTGAGGGGGGGGGGGCCTTGGCAGCTACATATAGCGGCATGTGACATCTGGTAAGCATCCCCATGATTAAATCAGTATGATGAAACATGTCGGGGCGTGGGTACTAAGTTACAACCGCATACCTTAAACTGAACTGGTCGGGCGTGGAACGGTCCATCTGTCACCAACATAGTCATCTGAAGAGCGACTCCAGTACACCTTCATAGGGCTGTGAGTAAACCTGGGCTATTTGTTGGTCCGCCGTAACCACTGGTTCACCTGGAGGAAAATTTTCGTTTGTGTTTACACCGTGTGATGTTTGGATTTAATCACTGCTTATGACAAGAGTCATTTTTGTGGCTGCCATCTTGGAGTTTTTCCTTTTTCCAACGGATCTCCATTTATTTAACTGAGTGCTCCAGTTTCCGAAGAGGGAGTTCCATCAATTAAACTGAGTGGTTCAGTTAAAAAGCCTGTGTGCCTTAACACGAGAGTGTCAGGCCATTTATTGTGGTGAGTTTGCATTCTGATGGGTGGTGGAATCACGCAGTCACTGTGGTGTGGTGAAAGCACTGTCTGAAGATCGTGAAGGGATTTCTTCTGTTCTCCATTTATGAACTTCATTTAAGTTTACACAATCAGTTTATGGATTTTTTTTTGCCAACCTGTTATTTTGGGTGTATTATTGGCACCTATTTTTGACACTGACATATTGTTTCACATAGAGGGTGGATCACTCATTATTTTTCACTTAATAGTCTAGCAATATTATATGTGTATTTTTTTATTTGATTCTTTTGAGCGCTGCTTAATATCACATTTGATACCTTTTTTTACATCAGGTAGCACTGTATTTGCATATTACATTTTGATTGTTTAACTTTTAAAGCAGCAGCTCACATATATTTATTTATTAATTTATTTATTTATATTATCAATATCACTATATTTTCACTTATATTCTCCAGTTACGCGCAGTGGGGGTGGCTCAATTAGACGGCCCTTATTTCCACCTTTTCCCCAAAACATGTGAGTTATTGTAGTTAGAAGAATTGATGGTGTTTTGAAGGCAAAGGGTGGTCAGACCAAATATTGATTTGATTAAGATTTTTAGTCAGAGTCCTTGAGTAAGAAATGTGATAACCCTAACAACAACCAAGGCTTAGCTGGTCAGTATGCCTGAAAAGAGGGCAAAAGACACATATTTAGGTGAAGAAGGGTAGGTAACCATCCATCAAGTAGAGTAGCGCACGCCTTGATGGCAACAGTATACGTATCCGGTAAGTATCCGCTATGACAGGAGAAACCCACCGACCCATGACTTGTGATGGAAGGAACCCCTTAATGAACCTGTGAAGCAGCCCAGAACTCAACCAAACGACCCATGAAAGATGGATTAAGCCTGATCTATGAGACAACCAAGCCATGAGAACGAACTGCTTGTAATGAGAGGATGCATGGGAGAAATAGAGCAAGGGCTGGCCCGAGGAGCCCCTGCAAAGATGGCCAAGAAGATTGAAATACTTTAACCGGACACCAGCGAAGTAGCTCTGTGAAAACCCCCCAACCCCCGGCCTAACCCATGCTAGGTATGGGGAAGTGAGAGGGTGAGTTGCAAAAAAGGACAACTGGCAGGAGACTAAAGTGCTAGATACCTGGAGAAGGCGGATAAGGCCAATGTGCTAAGGCAATAAGCATCATAACACATGGAAACTAAACCAGACCCACAGAACATTGGTCCCACCTGATAATGATCAAGTCGTGCTTCTGCATGTAACCTGACAACCAAGTCTTTGTCCTGAATGCACCAATTATCCTGCCCTATCAACAGCAGGGCTGATGGCAGTGAATGCAAGGAAGGTTAACATCGGTGTTGATGCCAATCCAACCTTTCCCCCCCACCAGAACTGTAGCAAATGCTGAATCGCCAGACCATGGATGAGTACCTTGATGAAAAAAAAAAACTCTTGCAGGAAAGAACCGCCAAAAGTAACAAATGATATTGGAACTTGCCATTAGGCACCCTGGTGGCCCGGCCCTCCACCTTTAGAATGACCGTAAAGAAACCAGGCCAAGCACCCCCTGGAAAATGCTGCCTGCAGTGCTTGATTGATGAAAGCATGACTGTCTGCTAATCCAAGATACTTCAAACAAACCTGACGATCTAGTGATGAGGCCCACGTGCAGGTCTGGATAGACTTCCAGCAGGGCTGTCCGAGGACCGGGGATGGGAGATTCCAACACCGCCCCTGACAAGGAACATACCTGGCTCAGACATATGAAACATAAAGCCTGATAGACCGGACCCAAGGGGATGCTGACCTAGCCTGCAGAAATGGAAGAAGAGTAGGAGCTGGGGGTGCGCTGACACATATAACCATATATCCTGCTGGTAGATGAGAGTGGATTGCTACGAAATTGGAAACAAACCGAAGCGTACCGTACTCCTTGATGACGGGGTGCTACCCTGCACTAAAAACCCCCCCACGTGGTTAATCATTTACCGAGACATGTGGAAGGCCCAAAACTAAGGGAACACAAACTAGAAATATGACAACAGACCACCAAACATGAAACAACAACACTCCTCTGCGCCTACCTAAGTACGAGAACATGAGCAGAAACATCAAGACCACTGCGCGTGAATGAACCTGATGACAGCCCCCCACCCTGGTGTGAGTGGCGAGTAACCTGCAGTGCAGAGACAGGCAATTAAACTGAACACTCAGGGCCGTTGTACCCACGGAGCGTGGTGGGTAGTCGTATAGGTGTAATGAATGAACGTGCATCGTATGACGTATGGTATACGGGCGAGAAGATTGTGGTCAACAATCATTAAAAACAAAACCTCAGCCCGCATGGATCTGCAGATGTGACAGACCCCAAGATGTGAGCGCTAGCTAACTAACCGAGGTTGCAACATGGACAAAGTACAATGCGACATGGTAACCAACGAAGAAGACAATGCTATGACTGACAAATGCTATGACAAACGCTGGCCCAGAAATGTGAGACTGAATACCGGGCCAGAAACGTGAGACTGAAACGCCATGACTGAACGCTTAGACAGAAACACATAACAGAAATGCTCGGCCAGAAATGCATGACGAACTGCTGGGCCAGAAATGCATTACAGAAATGCTGGGCCAGAAACGCATGAACAACGGCTGGGCCAGAAACGCACAACAGAAATGCTGGGCCAAAAACACATAACAGAAATGCTGGGCCAGAAATGCATGACCAACTGCTGGGCCAGAAACACATAACAGAAATGCTGGGCCAGAAACGCATTACCAACTGCTAGGCCAGAAACGCATACCAGAAATGCTGGGCCAGAAACGCATGCCAGAAATGCTGGGCCAGAAAAATGCCAGAAATGCTGGGCCAGAAACGCATGCCAGGAATGCTGGGCCAGAACCACTATGACAGAAATTCTGGACCAGAAACGCAAGACAAACTGCTAGGCCAGAAACGCTATGACGGGGAAGAACAAAGCACAAACAGATAGGAGAAGCAGGAGAAGCAGCCGCACTCTCATCGGACTTGTTTGCATTGCGATAACATCTCCACGATCTTGTAAGTGCATATTTACTTGGCAAAATAAATTCATACTTTACAGTATAACGCTGTGGTCTTCTTTTCTCTGACATTGAGACATTAGATACCATCTCAGATACTCCACAGAGGATCCGGAGGGAGACCTAAAATCCCCACGTTTTATGAGACAGCTGTAACGGTGGTCACACAGTTAGGGTAAGGAGATTGCATTACCACTTCTGGGTGCCATCCTGGTGGATGCAGTTTGCTCTATCGTAAACTTTCCTTTCAGGCACCAACACAGATTAACCCTTTAACCACTTGCTTACTGGGCACATATACCCCTTTCCTGCCCAGGTGAAATTTCAGCTTTCAGCCCTGTCAGGCTTTTAATGACAATTGCACGGTCGTGCGATGTGGCTCCCAAACAAAATGTACGTCCTTTTTTTCCCACAAATATAGATTTATTTTGGCGGTATTTGATCACCTGTGCAGTTTTTATTTTTTTGCGCTATAAACAAAAATAGAGCGACAATTTTGAAAAAAACACAATATTTTTTAACTTTTTGCTATAATAAATATCCCATTTTAAAAAAAAAACAATTTTTTTTTTCAGTTTAGTCCGATACGTATTCTTCTACATATTTTTGGTAAAAAAAATCCCAATAAGCGTATAGTGATTGGTTTGCGCAAACGTTATAACGCCTACAAAATAGGGGACAGAATTATAACTTTTTTTTTGTTATTATTATTAATTTTTTTACTAGTAATGGCAGCGATCTGAGATTTTTGTCACAACTGCGATATTACAATGGACACATCAGACACTTTTGACACATTTTTGGGACCATTCACATTCAGCGAACAGTGCTATAAAAATGCACTGTTTACTGTATAAATGTGACTGGCAGGGAAGGGGTTAACACTAGGGGGCATCAAGGGATTAAATATGTACCCTGGGAGTGAATCTTACTGTGGGGGGAGGGGACTGACTGGAGGAGGTGACCGATGGTTGTCCCTATGTACAAGGGACACACCATTGGTCTCCTCTCCCTGAGGCCCCGTACACACGACCGAACATGTCCGCTGAAACTGGTCCGCTGACCAGTTTCAGCGGACATGTTCGGTCGTCTGTACGTCCGACCGGACAATTTTCCGGCGGATCGGACAGGTTTCCAGCGGACAAATGTTTCTTAGCATGCTAAGAAACATGTCCACTGGAAGCCTGTCCGTCGGACATGTTCGGTCGTCTGTACAGACTCACCGACGCATGCGTGGAAGCATTGAACTTCCAGGGCCGCGCACGTCGCCGCCTCATCGTCGCGGCGACGGCGAAGCCACGTCACCATGTATTGTGTCCGCGCGGATTTCTGTTTGATGGTGTGTACAACCATCAGACAGAAATCTCCGAACGGACATGTCCGCTGAAAACGGTCCGCTGGACCGTTTTCAGCGGACAGTCCGTCCGTGTGTACGTGGCCTAACAGGACGTGGAGCTCTGTATTTATACACAGAGCTCCAAGTCCTAGGCTTTGTGACTGCCGATCGTGGGTGCCTGGTGGACATTGCAGCCGCCAGGCACGTGCATCGGCACCTGTGTGACGTGGCGTGCGTGCACCCCCCAGCGGCGCGCGGCCAGAGGCCGTATATTGACGGCCTCCCGGCAGATCAGAGCCACCTTGCGGCCGTTAATAGTCGGCCGCAGGATTGCAAATGGTTAAGGACTGATTTCTTTTGTGTTCCATTTGTCAACTCAGCATAGTGGGACTTCATTTATGCACATATTTTTCTTTATATGTTTTTGTGTCACACAAACTGTTTTCTTCACAAGGCATTTTTGTAACTGGGTGAATTATTTCTCAGTATCTATTTGTTATCACAGTATCATATTTTAAGATCGATTCATTCGGATCTTTCTTCCACTTTGTTGTTCATTTGAGCGCTGTACTGTTCATACTATGACAGAAATGCTGGGCCAGAAACGCAAGACAAACTGCTGGGCCAGAACCGCTATGACAGAAATGCCGGGGCAGAAACGCATGACAGAAATGCTGGGGCAGAAACGCAAGACAAACTACTGGGCCAGAAACGCTATGACAGAAACGCCGGGCCAGAAATGCAAGACAAACTGCTGGGTCAGAAATGCATGACACAAATGCAGGGGCAGAAATGCATTACACAAATGCCGGGGCAGAAACGCTACAACAAAAAATGCCGGGGCAGACTGACTGAAAACGCAGAGAGACTGAAATGCAGACTAAAAATGCAGAGAGACTGAAATACAGACAGGATGCTAAGACAAATGCAGTATTGCAAGGAAAACAGCCAGCGTGACCTGTGGGTGGACACCCCCCCCCCATGTTGCCAGTGTGGCACTGACAGAGGGGGACATTTAACTGCTGGGAGTGCCGTGGATCCATGGCGTCTGGAATGCTGGACCCAAGGACTGAAAAAAACAAACCTACCCCCCCCTGCACCTACCAGGATTAAGTTGTTACACAAACACAGGGGCAGAAACGATATGACAGAAACGCAGGGGCAGAAATGCTATGACAGAAACGCAGGGGCAGAAATGATACGACAGAAACGCAGAGACAGGATGCTATGACAAATTGCAGCAATGCAATGAAAAAAACTGCCAGCGTGACCCGTGGGTGGACAGCCCCCCCCCCATGCTGCCAGCTTGATCCCTGAAGAAATGGGTGGACAACCCCTTTTATGCTGCCAGTGTGACCTCAAGAGATGAAGGGTGGACAGCTTCCCCCCTCATGCTGCCAATTGACCCTAGGATGAGTGGGTGGACCCCCTCCTGACACTGGCGTGGACGAGCGAGCGGCCCTGCAATGTTAACAGCGTGCACCCGGGGGAGTAAGTGGGTGGATGGACACCCCCCCAGCTTGAGCCCATAAAACAGACAGGGAGGAAGAGTGGGAGGGTGGATGGATGGCACCCCCTCGTGCAGCAGCATGCACCCGGAGTAGTAAGTTGTCCCCAATGATGCCCCATGTGAGTACCGGGAGGTGAGCAGGTGGGGGTGCGCGAGCGACGCCTCCATGGAGCCAGGGTGAGAACTGGGAGGCGTGCGGACGTCCCCTCCATGATGCACGTGGGTTCCAGGGAGGTGAACTGGCAGGTGGAGGATGGACGGACGACCACCCCCCACTCCCCCCAGCATGAGCGTCCGAAGAAGCAGGCTGGCGGCCCCCACAATGCCGGAAGGAACACAGGGATGGCAGGGAGAAGACGACAGCGGCCCCCCCGACCATGCGGGATTGAGCCCAGCGAAGGGTGGATGGATGGACAGACAAACCTCCTCCCCCTTCAGTGGGAGCACCGTGGGAAGCGGGCTGGCGGCTCCCTGATGCCCTGGAGAAAGAGGGTGGGTGGAGGATGGATGGAGAAGCGGGCGGGTGCCCCCCACGAGGCTGGTGGAACCCAGGGCTGAAAGGGGGGCAGGCAGGAGGTCCCCCGATGGTGCCCGGGAGAGGAACGACACCCTTGCTGTGGCCAATGTGCCACTCTGTTTGGAAGACGGAAGTGACGTGCGTCGGCCGCGTCAACCCCTGAAATGACGCCAACACAGGACTCGACAGGGGAGGAGGATTAAGTACTCAGCAGACTCCTCCCACAAACACAGGCTTTACACTTATCTTCTGTTTGTTTACTTTCCTTTTTGTGAATTGATAAAAATAAACTAATACTTCTATTCCTGAAAACATTCTTAATTTACTGCATTTTTTATACCTGCCTAAAACATTTGCACAATAATTAACCACTTGCCCAATGGACAATTAAACCCACTTCATCACCAGACCAATTTTCAGCTTTCAGTGTTCTCACATTTTGAATGACAATGCACTCATGCAACACTGTACCTATAAGATTTTTGTGTCCTTTCTTCCTACAAATAGAACTTGCTTTTGGTTGTATTTGATCACCACTGGGTTTATTTAAATGTGTGCACTATAAATGAAGAAAGACCCCAAATTTTGTTTTCTTTGTTTCTGTAATAAAAAATTTCAAATTAGTAATTTTTCTTCATACATTTTGGCCAAAAGCTATACTGCTACATATCTTTGGTAAAAAATAACCCAAAATCAGTGTATATTATTTGGTCTTTGTGAAAGTTATAGGCCCAGATTCTCGTAGATCGGCGTAAAACTGGGCGGGCGTAACGTATCTGATTACTAATTTTTTTTAGGCAAGTGTTTTATTCACAAAGCACTTGCGTGTAAAGTTGCGGCGGCGTAACGTAAATCACCCGGCGGAATTCAAATTCGGCGGGTAGGGGGCGCGGAGCATTTAAATGAAGCGCGTTCCCGCGCCGAACGAACTGCGCATGCGCCGTCTGTAAAATATCCCAGGGCGCATTGCTCCAAATGACGTCGCAAGGACGTCATTGGTTTCGACGTGAAAGTAAATGGCGTCCAGCCCCATTAACGGACGACTTACGCAAACAACGTAACTTTTCAAATTTTGATGCGGGAACGACGGCCATACTTAACATTGGTTGCGCCTCATATACCCAGGGGCAACTTTACGCTGGGACAAGCCTAACGTAAATGTCGTAACTTTACTGCGTCAGCCGTGCGTACGTTCGGGAATTCGCGTATCTAGCTAATTTGCATACTCGACGGGGAAAACAACGGAAGCGCCACCTAGCGGACAAAAAAACAATTGCATTTAAGATCCGATGGCGTAAGAGACTTACGCCTGTCGGATCTAATGGATATCTATGCGTAACTGATTCTAAGAATCAGTCGCATAGATACGACGGCCCAGATTAGGACTTACGACGGCGTACATAGCGCTGCGCCGGCGTAAGCCCCTTGAGAATCTGGGACATAGAGTCTAGAAGCTATGGTGGCAATAGTTTTTTGTCATTATTTCCCACAATTCTTTGCAAAATTAAGATTTTTTTCACAAAATTGTCATATTAACAGGTTATTTCTCTCACATGGCATGTTTATTCCACAAATTACACCCAAATACATTCTGCTACTCCTCCTGAGTATGGTGATACCACATGTGTGAGACTTTTACACAGGAAAAATATTATCGCCATACTAGTGACTATGGGCTGTGGTGCAACACTAGGACAGATGTGGCTGCACTGATGGGAGCTGATGAGGCTGGTCTAATTAGGCTGCACTGCTAGGTGCTGAAGAGGCTGCACTGCTGGGTGCTGATGAGGGTGCTCTGATGGGTGCTGATGAGGGTGCACTGCTGGGTGCTGCTGAGAGTGCACTAATGGGTGCTGACGAGGGTGCACTGCTGGGTGCTGATGATGGTGCGCTGATGGGTGCTGATGAGGGTGCACTTATGTGCACTGATGAAGTTGCACTGATGTGCACTAATGCACTGCGGCTGCACTGATTAGCTGGCACTGATGAGGATCCACTGACAGAGTGGCACAGATGAGCACTCAATTATGGGAACTGATGCATACTATTGGACACTGTAGTGGCACTAATAAATATTGCAGTGGCATTGATGAGCACTGTAGTGGCACTGATGGCAAAGGTGAGCACTGTAGTTGCACTGATGGGCACATGTAGCACCAGTGGCACTGATGTGACACTGATGGGCATTTTAGTGGCACTGATGGTACAGATGAGCACTGTAGTGGCACTGATGGGCACAGGTGCCACTTATGGGAACTGTAGTGGCACTGGTGGCACTGTAGTGGCACATATGAGCACGGTAGTGGCACTGGTGGCACTGATGTGGCTCTGTAGAGGCACTGATGGCACTGTAGGGCACTGGTGCCACTGACGTGGCACTGTAGTGGCACAGGTGGCACAGATGTGACACTGGTGGCACAGCTATAGCACAAATGGCACATTAGGGCACAGTAGAGCACTGATGTAGCACTGTATGACACTGCTGGGCACAGTAAAAATGAATCAGACTTACAGTTTGACACTCGATCTCTCGCCTCTCCACACACACTGTATCAGTGTGAGGAGAGAGTTGAACTCCTGGATGACCCACATTGTTTACATTCTGATCGCTCCTTCATTGGACAGAGCGATCATGTGGTAAAGGGCCTCTGTCATTGGTCCTTTACCACGATCCTTGATGCACCAAGTTCACTGGACAGTCCCATGTTTGCATTCCAGGGGGCGCCCGGACAGCACGATTATGGGAGGACATCATCGTACACCCTTCCAGAGTTACCCGACCGCACTGTAGCCGTCTTTTGGCTATGATCCAGTTGATAAGCAGTTAAAGCAAACTATTATTTAGGATGTCATTATAGGAAGTTCTATATAAAAGTATATACAAGTATAAATCGAATGTTTATACTTTTGTGTTAACAAGAAAACACGCTCCATTAGGTTTTCTATTTTCTCCTCTTTTTGTTTTTAGAAGTGATATATAGACTGGAATAGAAGTAATGGCAAACTGGTGAGTTTTTGAAAGAATTAATATTTCCAGAAAAGGATTTCATCATAAAAAGGCTCAGTTAACTGGAGTATCATATATGATTCTATTTATAGATAAGTAGTTGCTTTGCAGCAGTTTTTCATTTTCTTTATTGTCTGCATGTTAGGAACATTAAGAAAATGTTACTATATTTCAAAGATTTTTCCAGTATTTCCATGTCCATAGAGGCTTCAATCCAGTCCATCTAGGGGGCTACTTGGCATTTATCCAAGAATAATCAGTGAGGATGAACTGAGGTGAATACAGTTTTGCAAAATGTATTTCTTGCTCATTGCCGACAAGATGAAGGAAGGCTCTTTGCTTCATCTAGATGTCCTAAGCTTGGGTTATTATCCTGATAATGAAGTTTTATGCAAAACCTGGAAAAAAAGGAGTTGATTTACTAAAGGCAAAAAGTCTGTTCACTTTGCAAGGGAAGTAACACCTTGTAAGTGAATTTTTCTTAGAGCTTAGTGAATGTGGTAGAGTTCCACTTTGCCTAATACCTAATCACATGGAAGGACATTTAAAAAAATAGAATTGTTGTTCACGTATAATCAGATGATTAAAGGTGTGAAGTGCAATGACCCTCTCAAAGTAAACAGCCTTTCGTAAATCAATCCCAGAATACCTGCAATGCTGAGGATTTAGCTCCTTTTTGATAACCAGGAATCAGTAAGATAAATAACAATATAGATGTGCTTTTTCATGATCTGATGACATTTTATTAGAATCAGACTGATCGTTGTAGGTTACTTGCACTTTTCTCATCAATAGTTCTATTTGTACTGTTGAATAAGTCTTTGGGATAATTGTATCTATTATTTTTCAGTCATAATATATTTACAATATATTTCTTTATAGCAACTGTTAACTACATCATTACTCTAATTTTAGAACTTATTCTGTCACTCACCAAATTGTTTAGCATAAACAACAGTATGCTTCTCGTTTTATATAAAAAAAATAATAGGTACTTCACCCGACCTCTTTTATTTGTCTGAGGCACATAAACCCACTATTCTTAGGTCTATAAATTAATAATCCTAATGTTATTCAGTAATAGAAAGAGTAGAAGTTATCTAAATCAGTGTGGTTTTGTTGACGTGTTTCTGCAGCAAGCACCTATATGACTTAGGCCAGTGTCACCAACAAAGAAACATAAAAAAGTGACGGCAGGAAAAGGTAGTCCATCAAGTCTTCCCAGTTTTTTTTTTGTTAACTTTTTTTTTGTTAACTTTTTGTCAAAGTATAGATCTATGTTTGTCCAAAGCATGTTTGAAGTCATTTATGTCATGTTGACTGCCTCACTTCCTCTGCTGAAAGTTTATTCCAAGTATCAATTACCCTTTCAAGTAAAATAATACTATCCTTTATACTTTAATATCTAAAATGAGCTTTGAACTTTCCTCCAGTTAGTTTGTCCCTGTGTTCCTAATTTTGGCTTCATATTGAAAAATGTGCCCTCCTGAACCTTGATCACCCCCCATTGTTGTATTTAAAGGTTCCATTCATGGTTCCCTTTTACCCTCTTTCCTCCAGACTGTACATATTAAGTTTCTGAAGTCGCTCTTGATATGTGTTATCTCTCAGATCTTTCAATATTTTTGTTACCTGTCTCTGGACTTCTTCCTTCTTATCAATATCTTTTTGTAAGTGAGGTCTCCAGAACTGGACACAGTATTCTAAATGAGGCCTCACTAAAGAACTTTATGGGGAATCATAACCTCCTTCCTCCTGCTGGTGATCCCTCTAGTGATGCATCCTAGAATTATATTTGCTTTTCCCACTGCCTGGTCACACTGTTTGCTCATTTTGCAATAATCTAAAATATTTACCCCCAAACCTTTTTCTTCTGTAGTTCTGACTAACACTGTACCCCCAATGTTGTACTCTCTCAATTGATTATTTTTCCCTAGGTGTATTATTTTGCATTTAGAAACATTGAACTGCAGTTTTCACAGCTTTGACCAATCTTCCAGCAATGCCAATCATGTTCCATGTTGCAGACACCTCCAGGGATATGAATCCTATTGCACAACTTTGTATTATCATCAAAAAGACATACCTTACCCAACAAACCTTTAGTTATATCACTTACACATTGAAAAAATAGAACAGGACCCAGTACAGAGCCTTGTGGTACACCACTAGTGACTGATCTCTGTTCCGAGTGAACCCCATTTAGAACCACAATTTTCCAAAAATAAAGAGCTACCAGTGGGCACAATGAAATTCTATGGACTTGAAGCACCTGGCATGAGTTGGTTATAGCAAGAAACATTTTTTGACAATGCAGAGTGAACCAAGGCAAATGCTTCATTGAGTGTTCAATACACCCTTTCACTCTTGAGTGAACCCTTTTAATGCTTGTGTCATCAAGGCTTTGTACAGACAATTTAATAGCGCAGGACTAATATTGACAGGTTGATCAATATATTTTATACATGAATGCTGTTGGTCAGTAATTATTTACACTGAAAAGCTAGAAAATGTGACGGCTAAGGAAAAAAACAAAGTCAAGTTCAGCCGTTTTGTAGACTATGGGGTTGATTTACAAATCAAGGCAAATAGACTGTTCACTTTGCAAGGGACTTTGCAAGGGATTTTTCCTTTATCTTAGTAGATTACGTGAAATTCTAGTAACTTTCTGTTATCCAATCAAATAAAATAAAATACATATTTTATTTTCCTTTCAAGTAATTGTGTTACCATTTTTTGCATAGTAAACTTTCACCACATTCACTGAGATAAGGGACATTTCTTTGCAAAGTCTATTTGACTTTAGTAAATCAACCTCCATAAGCCTGCTATGTTGAGCTCTGGGATGCTCCCGATGGCTCCGTTCACATCTAGGTGTCCCGGATCGTAGGCGGCATTGCAGCAATTCTGTCTGCAATCCCTAATCATAGCAAATCATGGGCAACAATCGCGCCAAATTTGAGCAGAAATTGGCACCCCAATTTATGCATGATTTTTCCGCAATTGTCGGCCGACGAATCGTGGTGAAATCGCGCAAACAAAATTGCGGTACGCCTGTCGCCCAAAATAAGTTCTGGAACTTCTTTTGGCTGGCAGGAGTACCGCAATTCTGTTTGTGTGATTTTACTGTGGTTCAACGGGTGACAATCACGGCCAAATCACACCACGATTGGAAGTGACGGGGATCGCAAGGGCATCCCCCGATTTGCCCTAAATCTGGATTGTGGGCAGAATTGTGGCGATTATGCCTGCGATCCAGGATGCTTAGATGTCAACGGATGGAGCCTTTTACTGCCCCAACCTGACAAATACTAAGTGCAGCAGGCCAGAATGTTTGAAGAATAGTAGATTGCTTAAAGTGGAATTCTAGTTAAAATAAAAAAAAATGCCATTTATTTCTTAGAAAAATATAATTAACTTTTACAGTAAGCGCTAGTTGGATTGCTAAATGTCTTATATTAGAAACAACCATCTAATCCAGACGTTCAACAACCCTTCTATCCCTCACTGACTGTGCAGCCTATCAGGGAATTTTTGAACAATTAGTTTAGTCAGCTATAGTGATGATTTAATTGATTGATAAACAACAGGGCCTCCAATACAAAAATAATATATTAAAATAATTAAGCTGACCAATTATTTATTCCTGAGATACTTTACCCAATGCAGAAATTCTTTGATTAACGCAAAAAATTGGGTGCAAGTATAAACTTATAATAAATTTATTTTACAGAAGCCGCTTTACAAACATCATAAATAACAGAGAAATTGGATAGGACACAGACACAATGATTTTGCAATTAGTTTCTAAAATTTACTCCAGTAAAATAGATTCCTATATTAACCTCCCTGGCAGTTTTCCTGAGTGTGGCTTTGGGGTTAAATGTCAGTACCAGCGGTAACCCCGAGCCACACTCGGGATTGCATTGCAGGATCCTGATGGAGTATACCTACCTTGTCCAATAGGATGTCCCCCTGCTGTGTCCGCAGGCTGTGTCCGTGGGCTGTTTCCTCTGCCCGATGCCTCTGTGCGCCTGTGAGTGTCATGATGCACGGGGCGGAGCCTGGCGGCAAATTCAAAAAGTACACAACACATACAGTACACTGTAATCTGTAAGATTACATTACTGTATGAAATCAGTTCACCTCTCTTTTGTCCCTAATGCTTTGTCCAGTGCCCTGCATGCAGTTTTATATTATATATACTGTTCTTTCTGCCTGGAAACTTGAGATTGTCCAAAGCAACCAAAAAGTGTCCCTTTATGTCAAAAGTGGTTTTGGACAGCTAGAAAACAGCGATAGTAATTTAGAACACTTGCAGAATTGAGCGATAGTTAATCGTGGGGAAATTAATTGTATTATTATATAGATATATTTTATAATTATTTATAGTTATTTATTATATTATAATTTATGATTTAGTGTTTCAAACTTTATCATACCCGGAATATCTACTAGACTCTTGTTTGGACACATTTAAGTGTGTTATTACTAAAAATTACAGGCCTACAATATAAAACGCCAAATTTCTATGCAAAACAATGTACCGCTTTGAGTCGCAAAAGTCTGACATAATCATACCGCCAGGGTGGCTACATCAAACAATTATTTTCCCCTTGTAGATATCTTATCTTGTTTTTTAAAATTTGGCAGACAGTAATCTGTGTTTTACTAACCTTGGGCCAGATTCACGCAGATGAGCGGCGGCGTAACGTATCGTAGATACGTTACACCGCCACAATTTTTCATCGCAAGTGCCTGATTCACCAAGCACTTGCAATGAAAACTACGCCGGCGGCCTCCGGCGCAAGGCGGGCCAATTCAAATGGGCGTGTGCCATTTAAATTAGGAGCGCTTCCGCGCCGGACATACCGCGCATGCTCCGTTTCCGAACTCCCGCCATGCTTTGCGCGAACTGACGTCATTTTTTCGAACGGCGATGCAGGTAGCGTAATTCCGTATTCCCGGACGGCTTACGCAAACAACGTTATTTTTTAAATTTCGACGCGGGAACGACGGCCATACTTTATACAGCAATACGATTGCTGTGTAAAGTTAAGGCACCAAAAAAAATGACTAACTTTGCGACGGGAAACTAGACTAGCGGCGACGTAGTGAACGCGAAAAACCGTCGTGGATCGCCATAACTCCTAATTTGCATACCCGACGCTGGTTTACGACGCAAACTCCCCCCAGCGGCGGCCGCGGTATTGCATCTTAAGATCCGACAGTGTAAAACAATTACACCTGTCGGATCTTATGGCTATCTATGCGTAACTGATTCTATGAATCAGTCGCATAGATAGAACAACAGATACGACGGCGTATCAAGGAGATACGCTGTCGTATCTGCTCTGTGAATCTGGCCCTATATCCTTTAGCCCACTGCAGCCAAGTCAAAGGGCGTAGTCTATCTGTAAATTATGCCAATACAACAAAATATCAAAACCAAATAATAAGGTGTTAGGAGATCGAAAGGGGATAGCAAATTGACTGACACAAAATGAAAACAGAAAATGAGTAAAATCCTCAAGAAAATTTTTTTACTTTTAATGTAGATTGGGTAAATTGGGTAGACTTTAAAATGACCGCTGACCAGACCCTCAAAGATGGTTGCCAATCAATGGATTGAGTTTATCTTCCCAAAATGGTGTCTAGCTAAGCTGGCAGATATGAGCGATGGGTTGTATGATGGTGGATGATGTGATGATCTTAAATGTCCCTCTCTGATTTTAAGTGTCCAATGAACCCCCTCCTGTCTACCTGCTCTTGCTATATATGAGTTGCAAATAATATAACCACTGAAACCCTGCCCAGAGGGTGCATTTGGCATTATTTCTCATTGGTGGACCATGTTACTGATCAACTATGTGCTTGTACAAGCATTAGCTCAAATTGGCTACCAGATGGCATTCTAATACCAGACATCTCTATACTAAGATTTTCATGGATAATGAATTTTCTAAAATATTTTTACTTTATAGTAGCTAATCTTTTTCTGTAAAGATTTAATTATTTTACCTAAAAAACTCCTCCCACAAGCTTTAACCAGACACTGATAGAAGTCACAAGACTGCTATATACTGCTGATGAGAAAAGGTATTTAGCAGTTTATATTTACTAAAATAATTGCATTTCTATGTTCTGTTCTGTGGGAGACCAGATAAAATGAATGTGACGGATCTCGGATACCTCGGCTGGGCACCTCCTCCAGACCTGTGTCTCCTGTTCTCCAAACACACCCACAGCTGGCAGACTCACCATAAACCAGCCCTTAACCCCCCAATCACGAGCCAAAACACACAGGTGTTGAGGGTTAAACATGCAGAGCATAAAACTGTTTATTAAGTACAAAACATACACTTTTAAACACAGTTAGGGACACTCCACTTAGCCTTGTCATAGAGGGGGTAGGGGACAAGGAGGAACCAATGGAACTCAACACTTGTATATTCAAACAACTACAGTTGAAACACACCAAGGGATTATGATAAGCAGGCATCCCCTCCTTACACCTTCCCCCGCTGGGATGTGTCTCCACACCTTTTGTCTAAGTGCCAGGACCTAACATAATTAAACACAATAACAAGAGGGGGGTGGGGAGAAGGGATGCCGCTTACATAGAGTCCTCATTACAATGCCATTTTGTCCCCAAGTCTCTTGTTCTCTGCTGGACCATAGTCTTTGGGGAGGAGGCCAGCCCACAGCCCCTCCAAAACACACAGTGACAGTGGGTTTTGTCACAACGAATGCAGGCTCCTGGGTTTAGTAACAATTTTATTATGTTCATCTGACATATTTTTGCTGCAGCAGCCACATTCACAAATATATTTTGACATCACGTTATTATTAATTTTATTTTTAGACCTGCGCTGTATTCCCCACATATATAACAATTTTACTAAGTTACATGATGTTTTCTAATTATTTTTTCCTCATAACATTGGAATATAGAGGGTACTCGTCTATAGAAATTTCAGTTCATTCTTGTTAGTTGTGTTTGTCTCTTGTTTATGTTTTCCAGCTTGTTAATTGTTTTGTTCACAAGTGACACCATGCATAGAATTTCCCCTACATGAGAAGCCCTTTTTTTTCAGCTGGTCAAATAACATGTGTTGGTTTGTAAACATAGACCAGTTCCAGATTAATAAGATGTTCTTCTCCTGGGCTTCAGGTGTGTGTGAATAAGTTCCCCCCATTGTTCAAAGGTGAGTTTTATCTTTGACACAATTTGCTCTGTATGCAAACGTGTATCACACACTATGCAATTTCTTTTATCTTTGGAAAAGTTACACATTAATGAGACACTGGGATTTAAACTCTGATTTCATAGTTCAAAATTAGACCAATGACAAAATATTTTTTATTCAGAGAGACTCTAAAAAGCCAAATGTGGTTGCTCACAGGAACTTTCTAGTACAGTCTGTTGGTGTCCATTCAAAAAGTCCCCCCTTCCCCCACCCAGTCCAGCTCTGCCTTCCCTTATTCATCCCAACCCAGCAACCCACCCCCATCTGTGACATCACATTATTTTCATGACTGATGACACACATTTGTGACTAATTCTTGAGAGAGCTCCAATGGGTATGCAGTTTTGGGAAATGACACTGCCATCAATGTCCAGACACTCCCTCCAGCAACCTTTTGAATTGAAAAGAGGGGGGAATGGGGTCATGTGACAGGCAACGAATGGCACTAAAAAAAGGTAAAAAATATGCATAAAGATTAATTTTGTTTACATGAATGATTACAGGGGGAGTATGTAGGTTCTTGGCTTTCCTTTCACTTTAATATTAGTGTATGCTATGATCTATGTGGAATAATATATATATATATATATATATATATATATATATATATATATATACATATATATACACTCTATTGTCAAAAGTATTGGGACACCTGCCTTTACATGTGTGTACATGTATAACAGTCTCTGCACAAAATGACATTTTTAAAGGGAAAAAAACTACTCAACCTGCAACCTGGCAGGCCACAGAGGCTAAGGCTCTACGATGACAGTACTGGACACCATGGGCTGGTAAGTACCTGTTTTGTAAAAGTCACTTGTAGCTGCGGACTTTGAACTTTTTGCAGACCTCACGGCACATCTTTAAATTCATTTTTTTATATACGTTCTTACGAATGTATAGACACTGTCTAAAAATGTGTTTGTTTTCGTTCGTCAGGTTTTTTTTTTTGGGGGGGATTCGTTAGAATCACACTTTGTAAATTGGAAACTCTGTAAGTTTGGAAATTCGAAATTCGAAAATCCGAAAACTTGAAAATTCAAAAATCTGAAATAACTAACTAATAATAACCTAACTATTACTAACTATTAAATTATAGGTATTGGAATTTCCTTTCAAATTTGGCTGTTAGTGAACATAACGAATACAAATTTATCCAAAGTTTATGTATCTGAAGTTACAAATTATCCGAAATAACAATTGCTGCATCTAAACAAATGGAACAAAATGAAATAATAATATATTTTTTATTATTTTTGTTATTTATTATTATTAATTTGTGATGTTCCATTTGTTTAGATACGGCATTTGTTATTTCAGATCATTTGTAACTTCAGATACATTTGTATTTGTTACATTCACTAACAGACAAATTTGAAAGGAAATTCCAATACCTATAATTTAATACGCTGTAATAGTTAAATTTTTATTAGTTATTTCAGATTTTTCGCATTTTTGGGTTTTCAGATTTTTTAATTTTCAAAATTTACGAATTTACGAATTTACGAATTTACGAATTTTAAAATTTACGAATTTTTAAATATTGGATATTTCCGAATTAACAAATTTATCGAAATTTGTTAAAAGAACCGAATTTTAAACGAATTGCACATGTCTACAAATGTAGTCATTTTTGGAGATAAGTTTGAATTTTCAAATTTACGAATTTACGTACTTTTGAATATTGGATATTTCCGAATTAACAAATTTGTCTAAATTTGTTAAAAAAACAAATTCGTCTGAACGAATTTGTTTAAAAGACCATGAGTTATAAGAAGTACAGTTGTGGCCAAAAGTTTTGAGAATGACACAAATAGTAGTTTTCACAAAGTTTGCTGCTAAACTGCTTTTAGATCTTTGTTTCAGTTGTTTCTGTGATGTAGTGAAATATAATTACATGCACTTCATACATTTCAAAGGCTTTTATCGACAATTACATGACATTTATGCAAAGAGTCAGTATTTGCAGTGTTGGCCCTTCTTTTTCAGGACCTCTGCAATTCGACTGGGCATGCTCTCAATCAACTTCTGGGCCAATTCCTGACTGATAGCAACCCATTCTTTCATAATCACTTCTTGGAGTTTGTCAGAATTAGTGGGTTTTTGTTTGTCCTCCCACCTCTTGAGGATTGACCACAAGTTCTCAATGGGATTAAGATCTGGGAAGTTTCCAGGCCATGGACCCAAAATGTCAAAGTTTTGGTCCCAGAGCCACTTAGTTATCACTTTTGCCTTTTGGCACGGTGCTCCATCGTACTGCAAAATGCATTGTTCTTCACCAAACTGCTGTTGGATTATTGGAAGAAGTTGCTGCTGGAGGGGGTTTTGGTACCATTCTTTATTCATGGCTGTGTTTTGGGCAAAATTGTGAGTGAGCCCACTCCCTTGGATGAGAAGCAACCCCACACATGAATGGTCTCAGGATGTTTTTTTTTTTTTTTTTTGTTTCATCAAGTTTTATTAGGTGAATATGAAGTCAAACATAGCATCGTATAGATACATCATATAAAAGCATGTTTTAACAATAGTAGTAAATAACCAAAATCGTGATGCTACAGATTACAATCTTATGCCAAAATATAGTCATCAATCGGGTAAAATAATTGAAGAAAGAGAGTCATAAATGAGAGAACGTTAAATAGCATAAGGACAAAGAAAAAAAATATATATAATTCACCAAAGAGAACTTTTTGTTGTACCCATCTCAACCTGTAAACAGGTTATTCAATTGTATATTTCTTTCGTGGTCAAGATAAGTGGAGAAGGGCGTTAAGGAGTGAGGGGAAGGGGGAGGAGAAGAGAGAAAAAAAATATATAATAATTGGGGAGGGGAAGCTTATTGAGAGTTGTCTGACTTAGGATAATTTACCAGTACATTCCATCCATTTTATCGAAATGTTTAATAGCCGTGCAGAGGGCGCTATTGAGTTTTATTGAATGATTGTTTTATATGTCTGTGAGTCTTTGAAAACCATCCAATTATACCATGTTGTCGAAAAATTCGTTATTCTCTCCTGAGAAATATTTAAGAGTTCTTCTAATTTTTCTATGTTGTTTATTCTTCTAAACCATTCTGTTTTGGAAGGAGTGATATTTGTGCGCCAATGAGCGGGGATACATTGTCATGCAGCATTAATCATAAACATTGGGAGTGATTTCAGATAGCGTTTTCTTGGGAGGGAGTTGAAGTGCAAGAGATATTGTGCTGGTGTAAAGCCAAGGTTTTCCGATGTGACTAAAGAAATGGTCTCGTGGACTGATGTCCAAAAGTTATAAATCAATGGGCAGGTCCACCATATGTGGAGCATCGAGCCTTCTTCTTGTTTACACCTCCAACATCTGTCAGAGAGTATTGGTGAGAATTTGTGAAGAACAGAGGGTGTTCTGTACCATCTGGTGATGATTTTAAAGCTGGATTCTTGTGTGGCTACGTTTAGTGACCCTTTATGTGCATACATGAAGATTTTTTCCCAGTTCTCATCAGTCAGAGAGGTATTTAAATCATTTTCCCATTTTTGACATGAGGAGCTGGAGAAGTCTGTCTTATCCTCAAATAGTGAGTTGTACAAAGATGATATGATATGTCTGTGTGGGTTTTTTTTTGTGCAAAGGTCTTCTAATTTTGTGAGTGGTCTTGTCCAGCAGTGTGCAGTGTCGGTCTTGGTCAAGTAATGTCTAATTTGGATATAATTCCAAGCCGGAATTAAGAAGGGCTTATTGTCATTGTTCAGGTCCTCTCTAGATAATATCTTCTTGTTTTTAAAGAAGTGCCTGGATAGAATTTGCTTGTGAGGCCAATGATGCTTTAAAAAGTTTTTCTCAAGTCCTGGGGGAAAATCTGGATTATTTCTCAAAGTTGTTAAAGGGCTAAGCCAGGGGGTAGTATTTGAGGGTTTAAATGTGCTGTGGAAGATTTTTAGAGTAGGTCCAACGAGGGGGTGCATCTTAATAATTTTCAAGTGGTATTTAGGGTGGATCCATGGTAGGGTACTAAGAGCTTGGGTGAACTGTATATGTTCCAATGATACCCAGTCCTTGACGGATTTATGTATATTCCAATCTACAATACGTGTTAGAAGAGTCGCCTGGTGATATTTTTTAAGATCAGGTAGTGCTATTCCACCCCTGTTTTTGGGTAAGTGTAATCTGGTAAGTTTAATCCTGGGGGATTTGCCTCTCCAGACAAATTTAGAGCAGGCCTTGCGAAAAGATGAGAAGAAGGACGGAGGTAAGAAGATGGGTATTGTCTGCATAATGTAAAGGAAACGAGGCAGTATTGTCATCTTGATCAGGGAGGCTCTACCGAACCAATAAATGTTCAGAGAGTTCCATCTTTTTAGGTCTTCATGTGTTTCTTTTAGTACCGGCAAGAAATTACGTTTAAAGAGGTCTTCTAGATTTGAAGGGATTTCTATTCTAGATAGGTTATACTATGTTTGGCCCATGTGAACGGGAAGTTTGTTTTACACTGATCTACAACCCTTGAGGGTAACGTGATGTTTAGGGCGTTAGACTTTGAGTGATTAATTTTTCAGTTGGACAATAAATTAAAATGATCCAGGTCTTCTAATAGGTTTGGTATGGAAATGTGAGGTTCAGAGAGAAACAGGAGCATGTTGTCAGCGAATGCCGCAATTTTATAGGTATTTTTCTGAATCTCAATTCCTTTTATGTTCTGGTTGGCTCTAATTTTGTTTAAAAGTGGCTTAAGGGTCAAAACAAAGAGTAGAGGGGATAGGGGGCACCCCTGTCTTGTTCCATTACATAGATTGAAGGCGTTCGATAGGTGGCCATTAACACATACTCTAGCTGTTGGATTAGTGTAAAGTGCAGTGATATAGGCCTTCATTTGAGGTAGAATGCCTATGTGATCCAGTACTGCGTCAATAAAGTCCCAGGCCACTCTATCGAACGCCTTTTCAGCATCCAGGGATAAAAAGAAGCCTTGTTTCTTGTTGGAGGTTAACCAGTGACTAATGTTGAGGGCTTTAATTGTATTGTCACGCCCCTCTCTACCTGGGATGAATCCCACCTGATCTAAAGTTATGAAGGAATTGAGTAGTGGTATCAATCTGTTGGCTAATATTTTGGCGTAAATCTTGACATCAACGTTAATTAAGGATATGGGCCTATAGTTTGTGACTTGCGATGTATCCTTACCCTCTTTAGGAATTACTGTAATGTGTGCCTCTAGTAGTTGTTTAGGAGGTTGGCGTTCAGATTTAAGAGATTGGAAGGTTTTCAAGAACCTTGGTTTTAAAATTTCATTGAACGTCTTGTAATATTGTAAAGGTAACCCATCAGGTCCAGGCGCTTTACCTATTTTCATCTCTTTGATGGCTTTGTCATATTCTGGACCTGATATAGGGGCTTCAAGTTCCTGTGCTTTGTCTATAGCTAGCTTATGTGGGCTATATTTTCCTAGGAAATCCTGGATCATTTTTGCTCTTTTCTCTGAATTCTGGGGGCATTTTGGGTTTGACGGAAGGTCATAGAGGGATTGATAGTATGTTTCAAACTGCTTGGCGATCTCCTCGCTTGTGGAATGTGATTTCCCTTGATTGTCCCTGATTTGGTGTATAGTTGAAGGAATTTTTTTACTTTGAACTGCCTTGGCCAGTAGCCTCCCACTCTTATTACCTTGCTCATAGTATATCGTATGTCTCAGTACATATTGTCTTTTTATCTTCAAGTTCAATTCCTCCGTTAAAAGTGCACTTGTTTTGGTTAGCTCTTCGAGTAATGAAACAGCTATGTTTCTTTTATGTGACATTTCCAGTTTGTGGATCTGATCTATGAGAAGTTTAATTTTCGATTGGCGCTCCTTTTTTAGCCTTGCTAGTTTTTTAATGAATTCCCCCCTGATAACACATTTGTGCGCTTCCCATTGGATTAGAGAAGAGGTTTCATCATTTTCGTTCCTTACGAAATAGTCTGACAGCTTGTCTTGTATCTCGATTACATCTGCGGGGTCTTTTAGTATTGCAGAATTAAGTCTCCACATTTTTGTCACTGTTTTTTTTTCAGGGAAAGTCAGTGTAATGGTTATGGGATGGTGGTCAGATAGTGTCATGGGCTCAATTGTTGAGTATTTTAAAAAGGGTAAGTCAGATTGTGATATGAAGAAGTAATCAATTCTAGAATATTTTTGATGCATGGTGGAAAAGTAGGTGAAGTCTTTGGTTTGAGGATACAAAGTTCTCCAGGTGTCATGTAGTGTCAAATCTTTCAATTGTAGTTTGATTTGTCTTAATGCACTATAAGGAAGGCTCGATGCTCCATTCGATGTGTCTATGAGGGGATTTAAGGGGACATTGAAATCCTCTCCCAGAATTAAAATGCCTGCGGCAAAGGTTGTCAGCAATTCTTTAATCTTACGGAAAAAAGTAACTTGTCCCAAGTTTGGGGCGTAGACATTAGCAATTGTCATTGGATGGTTTTCTAATTTTCCTTTAATAAATATATATCTACCACTAGGGTCTAGCAGGGTGTCGTGTACTTGGAAAGGAGTCTGGTTAGAAATTAGTATAGAGACCCCTTTTGTTTTCCCTTCTGAGTTTGAAGCATGAAAAGCTATAGGATATCTCCTATCTTGAAATTTCGGGATTCTATCAGTTTTGAAGTGTGTCTCTTGTACGCAAATGATGTTTGCTTTTTGTTTGTGAAACTCATAAAGGAATTTGGTCCGTTTTTCAGGTATGTTGAGGCCTTTAGCATTTACAGATATAAGTTTAACAGATAGTGGGATGGTCTGTTGAGTACTCAAAGTCATTGTTGCAGATCGTGTGTGGATAAATTTAAAGAGTCAGAAAAAATGCCACGAGAACATAAAAAAAAAAAAGGGGGGGGGGGTAGAGGGGGGAGGAAAGAAGTGGAAAGGAGGTGACTCCGGGGGTAGGCTTAGACCTGCTGGTCTACCCTGGTGTGTAAAATACCGGATGGGTCAAAGGACGGACAAGGAATCTGTCCCTTGTGTGGGTTCGTGCCTATAGTCGGTTTCGAAATGGATGTTTAGTTTTTGAATGAGAGCAATATTATACAGTCAGAGGAGGTACTCTTGTCTGATGTATAGTCTTGTACTTAATCCTATTTTATGTAATTCTTTCTCACCTACAGTCTTTATCTCTCTACTCTGTCCTATAGACCAAGTTAAAGTAGCACTCCTGAACAGGAAAAATGCTAAGAAAAACCTAATGGCACGGGGATATTTGTGGAAAGTTGAGCATCAAAAAAAAATATATATATATATATATAAATATACAAATTGACAATGTTGAGTCCTATGTGTTAAATTGGTGGGCGACTGGATTAGACAAATAAATACAACCGCAAAGAGGGCTTATGTCTAGAGGGAGACATCCAATGGTTTAGTATTTGGAGGGTATCAAAAATATCAGACCCAAAAGATCAATAATGACAGTTTTACTTTCGACCACTAGGTGGGAGTGTTGCTTTAGTATTATATAGATTACTTGTCTATCATTAAGTGTTTGAGCAGTTTCCTTGTGTAAGTTTATACCAACAAAATACCCCAAGGGGTGAATAGTAAAAACAGAAGAGAACAAAATAACTTATTCAACTATTGTACCTGGACAAAAAAAAAAGCATTGTAACATATGTGTAAGGCATCGCAGTGATCAAGCGTATATACTGTGTATTTGGTTTATATTCCATGTACTGCGTCGCATGTAAAGCCGTTTGTCTATTAGAATGGGGGAATTGTCACCAGGAATACTTAAGTGAGCAGATTAATCGCGCACTAGTAACTTAAGGCGCTGGTATATGGACTAAATAGGTATTGATCACCGCCATGTCTCAGTAAATCTTGTGATGCGAACATGGACACCCAAACCGATAAGAAAACATAAGAAAAGGACAAAAGTGCAGCATATGACTTTAAAACCTATTCAGATCAACTAAGTTCTAATATATCTTCTATGTATGACTGGAGGTCATTTGTACATTTTCAAGCTCTCCTAACTGAAGAAGTGAATATAACTTTGGACTGAGCTAGTTGTAAAGCAATCCACCCCTTATAGGTACCAAAAATCCACTAATATTTCCCAAAAGTGACTCGGTACATCCCTGATGGATGTCTGCGTATCAAACAGTCATATTGTGGTAAAGTGAGTCTAAAAGATAGGCTATCTGACACAAAGTGGATAGCCGACCGCAAGAGCGAATGGTCTGTATAGCAAAAGGAATAAACGGTTGTCTCTTGCCTTTTGAACTGTGTGAAAAAGGGAGCCGTACTTACAAGCGTCTAGTTCATGACGATCTAAGATGTCAAACCTTTTTGTAGAAAGTCTGTCCCATTCTTTGTTGGCTGGTCGGATCTCCTTGGAGGTATGAAGCTCTATTCGCATTGTTGAGGGTGAAGATTGATTCTGCAGGAGATAAAAGATTAAAGACACAGGGAAAAAGGGGGGAGAAAAATAAAAGTAAGTCTGTCAGGTTAGGCTGGGGCCTGTGTAGATCAGAATTCAGTCACTAATACGATTTGACGATAGGTGAGCAGAGAAGCTGTAAACCTGCGGTGACTGAAGTTAAATGTTCGGAGCATTGAACGGGCTGATCTTCGGCTTCCAGTCTTCCTGATTTGGAAACGGATTTAGGTGTCCATGTGGTCCTGGTGGTCCATTCGGTCTCTACGTCTGGGTGGAGAGATTCCTGGGTCGCCTTGGGCTTCTGCTCTTCTGTTGCAGAGAGGAGACGGCGATCTTCGGCGTCGATCTCTCTGTCTCTGTGCTCTAGGGGTGAGATTGTTGGAAACTGCAACCCAAGGCTCGTTCATCATAAATGAGTTGTACCATTCTGGGACCTCTGTCCTGGGAATATTCATGGCTTCACAAAAAGATCAGAGGTCATCGGGTGTGCGAAGTAGCACTGTGTGTCCCCTTGAAGTGGCCGAAAGGCAGAAGGGGAACTTCCACCTATATGGTATCCCTCTCGATCTTAGTTGCTCTGTGATCGGGCGCAAAGCCCTGCGTTGCTGCAAAGTTATGTTTGAGAGGTCTTGATAGAGTTTTATTTCTGTACCGTTAAGGATGATCCTGTTTTTCTCCCTGGCTTTTCTCAGGATCGCTTCCTTAAGAGGGAAGTTGACCAGGCAACAAATTATGTCTCTGGGGGGGTCATTTTCTCTCCCTCTGGGTCTTAGGGCTCTGTGGATTCTCTCAAATTCGATCGGGGAGTCAGGGGGTCTTTCTAGAATGTCATTAAATATAGTTTCTGCAGTGCGTTCTACAGGTATTTGATCCGGCATTTCTGGGAACCCCCGTATCCTGATATTATGGCGCCTCCCCCTATTTTCGAGGTCCTCTAAGTGGCGGTACATTTCAATGATATGGGAAAGGTGCATGTCAGCATTCTTTTGTACTTGCTTAATGGCCTCTGAGTGGCGTGCTGAGGCCTGCTCAATTACTCCAGTCCTTGCTGCTATGCCCTGGATGTCTGCTCTGATGTCAGTTATGGCTGCAGTAAAGGACGCTTTAATGTCCATGGCGACTGCTTGGAGGTTAGCCTGTAGGTCTGCCAGGCTCAAGGATTGTGCCTGCTGCTGTGCCTGCTGCAGTGGGGGTGTCATCGCTAACTGGGCGCCGATCGCGCCGTCCGTGAGGGGGCTGGAGCCGCCGAGCGGCATATGAGGCTTACTTGAGGCCGCGGCTTTGAGGCCTACAGCCTGCGCCGCCCGGAACATCTCTGGGATGACAGGGGGGGCTTGCTGACCTGACTCCATCTGTTCCTTGGATGTTGTGGAGGAACGATCGCCTTTCCCCAGGCTCATTAAGGCTGCTATTGTCCCCGTGGGTGATCTTTGCTGCTCTCGGGTGCTAGAGGAGAGGGATCAGGCGTCCATCTCGTTCCGACGCTAGGCCACGCCCCCTCAGGATGTTTTACTATTGGCATGACACAGGACTGATGTTAGCGCTCACCTTTTCTTCTCCGGACAATCCTTTTTCCTGATGCCCCAAACAATCGGAGAGAGGCTTCATCGGAGAATATGACTTTGCCCCAGTCCTCAGCAGTCCATTCACCATATTTTCTGCAGAAGATCAATCTGTCCCTGATGTTTTTTTTGGAGAGAAGTGGCTTCTTTTCTGCCCTTCTTGACACCAGGCCATCTGCCAAAAATCTTTGCCTCACTGTGCGTGCAGATGCGCTCACACCTGGCTACTGCCATTCCTGAGCAAGCTCTGCACTGGTGGCACTCCGATCCCGCAGCTGAATCCTCTTTAGGAGACAGTCCTGGCGCTTGCTGGACTTTCTTGGGCACCCTGAAGCCTTCTTCACAAATGCAGTGGAATTTTTTTATGGGATCAAGTTAATTTTCATGGCAAAGAGGAACTTTGCAATTAATTGCAATTCGTCTGATCACTCTTCATAACATTCTGGAGTATATGCAATTTCCCATCTCAAAAACTGAGGCAGCAGACTTTGTGAAAATTAGTATTTGTGTCATTCTCAAAACTTTTGGCCATAGCTGTATATGATTGCTCTTGGCATTGAAGACCCCATGGCCAAACATCCGGCGCTGGGTTTCAAGCACCAACATTTAATGTAACAATAATATAACAATCACATTTTAAGACGTTTCAAGACTATTATGAATTGAAAAAGAAAAACTTTAAAAAAATGACAGTTTTTTCATAGCCTTAAATAAACAAACTCTTAGATTTCGACATTGAAAGTTTTTTTCTCCTTTTTTTAAAGAGATGTTTTTGAATCCCAACTAAGGACACTGTCTAGAAAGACACTCACATACTTGCAGATTTTCCCTCAAGTGGCACCTAGGAGTGAGAAATCCCCTTTGGTGAAACAATCAACTAGAATCAATCACGAATCTCTTCTCCGACTGTCTGAGTAAATTTCTGCTTTTAAATGATACCAATCACATCCCTGCAGTTTTTTCTGAATACTTTCAAGTATTGAGGCTGGCGCGTATGTAAAAATCCCTGATCTCCAGACAGTATTAGTTATTCATAAGCTCAAAGGACATGTAGCCTGCAGATTTCAATCCCGTCTTCTGGTGTATGCATGACTAAGCTTACACAGCTAAGGCAAACATTACTTATTATTACAGATAAAAGACAAAATTTAATGGCTAAGCCTGGCAGCATTTTTAGCTTTGTCTTCCTACATAAAAGAACACAGCTTTTAAGCAGTAAATCCCAACCCCCACTCCATGTTTTTTTTTTTTTTTAAGAAAAGCTTTCAACTTTTTTTTTTTTAATCTGATGCATAACTTTATAACCCCCATGGAAAAAATGTATTCTGATAAACACCTTTTCAAGTATTATGAACTGCATATTTAAAAAATGTAATATTATTCTGTGTTATGGCCATGCCGAAAATAATCAGCAGCTTTACGCTACTGCACCCCTTGTCCAAACTGCTTTTACTTACCTTCCTATTTGCTCACCTATTGATCCATCTGCCAAAGAGAGCTCTAGGCCATAGGTTGTTCTCCTTTCTAACACATGCTTGGGGTGGGGGGCATTGACTCAGCACCAGGGTAGCCAGCATTTTTTACTGACAAACATGGGAAATTTACTGGCAGAGCACATATTTTACTAGCAACCTGAGAAATTACAGAACTCCTATTGAAAACGAACACAGTGAATATTTAAACAGTATAAACATAATATGGAAATACTGACAATACCTATAACAAAGTGATTCGTATGATTTACACCAGGGGTGCCCAACTAGTGGCCCGGGGGCCACATGTGGCCCACAGAGCCCTCTGATGTAGCCGGTGACCTCCTGCTGCTTATTTAAAGGTACATTTATTACTAAAATCACAGTGTATATATGGGTACAGTATATCTGTTCTGCAGTGGTTACTGGGCTGCTTTCAAACTGATCCGCAAGTTTAGAGAAATGCACCTGTGGGTTACCTGCACTGAGACATATACTTCTATTACCTGCCAGTTTGGTATGCTTTCTGAAAGTGTTTCACACCTACAGGATGTAATAGAAGTCTATGGCAAAGTGCAGCTAACCTTCAGGAAAGCCACTGGCAAACTGTGCTGCACTGGTGATGCGGGTTAACAACCATGCATCAGTGGGAAAGCAGCCTTAGGCCCCTTTCACACAGTCAGTCCGACCAAATGGGACTCCCCATTCACCTCTAAGGAGTGGAAGATGTAAATTGTCTTGTTGCCATTTACATACACCTACCCCCAATCCAATCTCAACAAAAAAAGAGAGTGGGCTCCATAGAGCCGAGTGGGCTGCCATCCATCTGCTCTGCTCATTGTGGCCCGCGACCAGTTACCAAGTGCGCCCCTGATTTACACTTAAAAAGTCAACACAGCATGAAATGATCAGCCCCTGATATTTACTGGCAGTTGTAAAAAAAAACACTGATATTTACAAACTGTCAGTAAATTTACTGGCGGTTGGCAACCCTGCTGTAACAG
Organism: Rana temporaria; assembly: GCF_905171775.1. Classification (NCBI taxonomy): domain Eukaryota; kingdom Metazoa; phylum Chordata; class Amphibia; order Anura; family Ranidae; genus Rana; species Rana temporaria. Next base: position 62,560,938 of record NC_053491.1, read on the forward strand.
CAATGGTGAACGGAGTGAACCACAACTGCGGTTAGCAAGGATTTCAATGTGATTCTCTATGCAACAACTCAGTATTAGGCCCCACAACAGGAGTTTGGGGGATCTATACATCATCTCTGTGTCACATAAAGAAAGGCGTTGAGCTACTAAGCACGGGCGCATTACAACATGCGACCAAGGCTTAGCGTTTAAAATTATAGTTCAAGGACAATATCCCAATACACCACTACATGAAGGTGATTATCAGTAAGGCACCCCAGGTGTCACTCCTAGCAACAAGAGTTTGGGGGTTCTCTACATCATATCAACCTTAACATGTAAAGATGTATTTAGGCCTCTAGGGGAGATGCTATGAAATAGCATCAACCCCTAGCATAGAAAAGTTAGAGCAAACTTCAACAATTAGGATAAGGCCTATGAGTATTTTTTTTTACTTCTGTCAAGCACTTAGTATATTGTATTTGTAGCAACAAATATTAATTGCATTAGAAAGGCAATATTGCTCAGGTACTTTGAGAGTACATATAGTATTTGTAGTAACAAATATTAATTGCATATGAGAGGCAATATAGCTCAGGTACTTTGAGAGTACATATAGTAATCGTAGTAACAAGTATTAATTGCATATGAGAGGCAATATAGCTTAGGTACTTTGAAAGCACATATAGTAACTAGAGCTGTAGTATAACTATAGTTATATATGAGAGGCAATTGTAGCTCATGTACTTTGAGAGTACATATGGTAATTAGGAGCTATACTGTAGTAATAACTATTAGTTATACATGAGAGGTGAATATAGCTCAGGGTATTTGAGTACAGATATGTCTTTAACATATTCCTTAGCAGAGAGTCCTACACACAACAGTATCCTAGATGTTGAGCAGTAGAAGTTATCATAGAGAACAGAAATGGTATATCTGGTATATATGTAGCAGGTATTGCTATAGCACTAAAAGTAACAGAAATGTAACTTATCCGTTTTGCAGACTTCAGTAGAGGTACTAGGGATCCTGTGGTGAAGGATGTTCATTAGGGCAGTCTGTGAAGTTGTCCCCAGCAATGGCTCCAAGTTGCAGCATCTGTAGATGGTGTTCAAAGTAGTAGTAGAGGCTGGAGCGTTGTTCCGGCATGGGGAGTAAAGGCATCCATGTCTGTAGCGTAGGCTGAGCTACGGCTGACAATAATAGAACACCAGCTGTATCTCCATTGAATGCCTTTATAGGCAGGAGATCAGCTGCAGTGCATTGCACTGAATTCAAACAGGGCGCCGTGAGCGGCGCGCTTCTGCGTTCCACGCTGGAACGCAGAGCGGCACCGGGCAATGACGTCATCGTGCGGGCGCCGTATGCATTCCAGCATGGAACGCATTACGGTGCTGAAAGCGCCTGTATTAGTAAAGGGAACAGGCGCGCGGAGCACCTGTTACACCTGCTTAGCACCCAACATTATATTATAACAAGAAAAACATGTATTTTCTGTTCTGCACCAAAGACTATTGAATCATTGGGGTTGCTTTACAAAAGGAAAATAGACTGTGCACTTTGAAAATTTGCAGTTGCCCACGACACTACCTGTCTGGAGTTTGCATGTTCTCCCCGTGCCTGCGTGGGTTTCCCCCGGGTACTCCGGTTTCCTCCCACACTCCAAAAACATACTGGTAGGTTAATTGGCTTCTGTCAAAATTGACCCTAGTATATGAAAGTTAGGGACCATAGATTGTAAGCTACTTGAGGGTAGGGACTGATTTGAATGTAAAGCACTGCGTAAATTGACGGCGCTATATAATTTAAATAATAATAATAATCATTTTCTCCAGAGCTTTGAAAATGTCATAAAACATTAAAACATAATTTTGTAAAGAATACCTGATAGTGTGCAAGGAAAATAAAAAAAACTGTAATTTTGCTTGCACGTGATTTTATGATGGAAGTCAGCAGAGCTTTACCGCATTTACTAAGCTCTGGGGAAAATTAGTTCAACTACATTTGCATAGTGCACAGTCTAATTGCCTTTAGTAAATCCACTCCTATGCATCATAAGCAGGCGTTTGGGGTCAAAGTTTGAACAAAATTATTTGGAACAATAACTTTCCTGTCAAACATTGCATCCGAGAACCAAGCACACAAATTGCTGAGCAATGTTTATCAAAACGTATTTATTACTCGGTTATCTATCCATGTTTCTGATTATATGTACGTTGTTTAATAAAAGGAGCATTGGGTTTTTGCTTTCTCTCTTATAGCTATTTGGTACTTGTTATCTTTTTACGGAGCTGATGACAAGCCAGACAAGGAAAACACTAGCAAGTCAACTGTAGATCGCAATGTCATTATATTATACTGTAACACAATATGAGCAAACCAAAAATTCATATAACATATAGCTCATCCACTTGATTTTATACAAGTTTTGACATGACTTTATATGAATTAGTGCAATAGATATTTCAAAGCTTAAAGGGGTTGTAAAGGTTTGTTTTTTATTTTCTAAATAGGTTTCTTTAAGCTAGTGCATTGTTGGTTCACTTACCTTTTCCTTTGATTTCCCTTCTAAATGTTTATTTTCTTTGTCTGAATTTCTCACTTCCTGTTTCTCCATCATCCAAGCAGTGGTTAGTCAGCCAGAACAGCTTGCTGAACAGCTTACCGAGGAGGAACAGGAAGTGAGAAATTCAGACAAAGAAAACAAAGAAAAACACATTTAGAAGGGAAATCGAAGGACAAGGTAAGTGAACCAACAATGCACTAGCTTAAAGGAACCTATTTAGAAAATAAAAAAACAAACCTTTACAACCCCTTTAAAGTGGATGTAAACCTGATTCATGAAATTTGACCTAAGCACATGTATATCTGTAGTGTTTATTTATCTCTCTCCAAAGCCCTAAGTCCCATGTCTTTATGCTGCTCCATTTGTCTGTTATTAGCATGATAAGTTTCTGACAATTTGTCTGACAGCCAAGATAAAACTCGCTTGAAATTTGTGTTGGGGTGGGTGCTATAAATAGATTAGCAGAGAGATGGTCTATCATCTGAGGCTGTCCACTTCACTGGGTATATGTGAGGGTTTACATACACTTTAACAGACATTTCAACAGCCTTTAGTGACTGTGAATTTAGTCCATCTCTAATTGTTAAAACTTATTTACTGTATTTTTTTAAATATGTATTTATATATTACTTGTATGCATACATAAATTATCTTAGCGAGAACTCTTGAAGTTTGAAGTGGGGCTCATGTGATGTGATAGACCAACACAAAGTGGCACATAATTGTGAAGTGGAAGGAAAATGATAAATGGTTTTCAATTTTTTTTTACAAAAAAAAAATCTGAAAAGTGTGGCGTGCAATTGTATTCAGCTCCCTTTACTCTGATAACCCTAGTTAAAATCTGGTGGAATCAATTTCCTTCAGAAGTCACCTAATTAGAAAATAGAGCTGTGTGTAATTTAATCTCAGTATAAATGCAGCTGTTCTGTGAATCCCTCAGAGGTTTGTTAGAGAATCTTAGTGAACAAACAGCATCATGAAGGCCAAGGAACACACCAGACAAGTCGGGGATAAAGTTTTGGAGAAGTTGAAAGCAGGGTTAGGTTATAAAAAAATATCCCAAGCTTTGAACATCTCACAGAGCACCGTTCAATCCATCATTAGGAAATGGAAAGATGGCACAACTGCAAACTTACCAAAACATGGTTGTCCACCTAAACTGACAGGCCGGGCAAGGAGAGCATTTTTCAGAGAAGCAGCCAAAAGGTCTATGGCAACTCTGGAGGAGCTGCAGAGATTTACAGCGCAGGTAGGAGAATCTGTCCACAGGACAACTATTAGTCGTGCACTCCAAATCTGGCCTATGGAAGGGTGACAAGAAGAAAGCCATTGTTGAAATAAAGCCATAGGAAGTCCTGTTTGCAGTTTGCGAGAAGCCATGTGCTTCCACATAGCAAACATGTGGAAGAAGCTTCTCTGTTTAGATGAGACCAAAATTTTACTTTTCAGACTAAATACAAAAGGCTATGTGTGGTGGGAAACTAACACTGCATATCACCCTCAACACACCATGCCCACCGTGAAACATGGTTGTGGCAGCATCATGTTGTGGGGATGTTTTTCTTCAACAGGGACAGGGAAGTTGGTCAGAGTTGATGGGACGATGGATGGAGCCAAATACAATCTTAGAAGAATACCTGTTAGAGCCTGCAAAAGACTTTAGACTGGGACGGGGGTTCACTTTCCAGCAGGACAACAACCCTAAACATACAGCCAGATCTACAATAGAATGGTTTAGATCAAAGCATATTCATGTGTTAGAATGGCTCAGTCCAGATCCAAATCCAATTGAGAATCTGTGCGAAGACTTGAAAATTGCTGTTCACAGACGCTCTGCATCCAATCTGACAGAACTTGAGCTATTTTGCAAAAAAGAATGAGAAAAATGTCACTCTCTAGATGTGCAAATCTGGTAGAGACATCCCCAAAAAGACTTGCAGCTGTAATTGCAGTGAAAGGTGGTTCTACAAAATATTGACTCCGGGGGGCTGAATATAAATGCAAACCACATTTTTCACATATTAATTTGTAAACAATTCTGAAAACTATTTATGTCACTATTTGCCATATAACAGGAAATAACCACAGGTCATTAAGCTGTTTATAATATGCTTTCCTCTTGGTTGAAAGCTTGCTCTGTCCTCGCTACACATTGCTCTGTGTGTAACTAAGCAGCTAAACCATCCTCTTCTGCAATAAGCCAGACTGAGTGTAATCTTGAAGCTTTATTAACAAAACATGGTGGGGTGAAACTATTAAGAAAAAAACAGATAACGATACAGAAAAACATTATATGAAATATGCAGAAAATACATTGAATAAGCTAGGCTGTAGATGGTGATAAGTAATTCTCACCAGCGATGCTGCATTTAGGACATGCAAATGGATGCAAGTTTTAGTACAACATGTGTTCTGATGGTTCCTTCTTTCATTCTCTAAAATAAAGTCTGAGCTCCCAGGATGCACCTGTGTCAGGACCTGGGCTTGTACCTGGGACCTCTTCTGTGTCTGGCATTGACTCCACCCACTGAGTTGTCTGGGATGCTGGACAGTTCCCTGCCTAATCTGCTGGATAAACCTATCTGATCCATTAGACTACTCTACTTGGTGTCTTGAGTGCTGTTGAACCTTGAACCCCTTGCTCCTCCCATGAACTTCCTATAAAAGCCTTGTCTCAGCACTTCCTCTCAGCCAGGTTATTGTGCCTTCCCTGCCAGTGCCTTGCTGTTGTCTTTCCAGTGCCATCTGTACCTGCAACCACCCGTGTTTGACCCATGGCCTGTTCCTGGACTACTCTACTGCCTGGTCCCAATCTGCAACCACTCGTCTTTAACCCTTGGCCTGTTCATGGACTACTCTACTGCTTGATCCCAACCTGCAGCCACTCTTGATTGATCCCTTGGCTTGTTTACTGTCCACACTGCTGTTTCATCCTTGTCTGTTTATCCGCTATTGGACCCCAGTTTCACACCCTGATGGGGCAAACTTGAGGACCGCAACCTGGTAATAGCTTGCAGCTAAATCCATCTCCACCATCAGGAGCTCTGGGGAAAGCCAGCTAGTACTCAGACTCCGCACCTCAGGGGAGCCTGTGTCATATGCCAGAAGTGACTGCCTGTATGCCTGTCCTGCCACTGCTATTGCAATTGGTCTTCAAGCCGATGCCTGATCATGACAACCTGTTTCTTTTCCTTAGACTAAAGAATGATGGGGACTAGTGTTAAAGATGAACAGTTTCTAGATAGAAAAAGAAAATATGGACAGCCGCACTCCAAAAAACCTTGATGGTTGTCTTTATTTTAAAAAGTAAGAATGCACTACAAGTCACAGCACACAACATGGGAGTAAAACAACTGACGCGTTTCGCACTATAAATTAGTGCTTAATTATAGCTGACTACAAGACCGGTCCATCTTGTGGTCAAATCTGATATTTCAGGCAAAACAACTTAGTGAATCCTGCTGGAGGCAGAAAAAAGCTGTTAATGAGTATTTGTATTTTATTTTAAACATAATAACACTTGGAATGTCCATAAAATGTTTATTTCAATTTTTCAGGTTTTTGTACATTTATACAAGTAACAATAAAGCATCCACCTGCATATATAAATATATCTCCATAAAATCTGATTTTATTGAGAGACACGGTACCCATCTGAGGGTTTGGCATGACTATGCCTTAAGGTGTAACTAAATAGAAAACCAAACATTTTACATATTAACCACTTGCTTACTGGGCACATAAACCCCCTTCGTTCCCAGGCGAAATCTCAGCGTCCGGCACTGCGTCGCTTTAACTGACAATTGCGCGGTCGTGCGACGTGGCTCCCAAACAAAATTGGCGTCCTTTTTTCCCCACAAATAGAGCTTTCTTTTGGTGGTATTTGATCACCTCTGCGGTTTTTATTTTTTGCGCTATAAACAAAAAAAGAGCAACAATTTAAAAAAAATATATATTTTTTTTACTTGTTGCTATAATAAATATCCCAATTTTTTTTTAAAAAACTATTTTTTTTCTCAGTTAAGGCCGATACGTATTTTTCGACGTATTTTTGTAAAAAAAAAAAAAAAATCGCAATAAGCGACTGGTTTGCGCAAAAGTTATAGCGCCTACAAAATGGGGAACAGAATTATGATTTTTTTTATTATTTTTTTTTTTTACTAGTAATGGCGGCGATCTGCGATTTTTATTGGGACTGGGATATTGCGGCGGACGTATCGGACACTTTTGACACAAATTTGGCGCCATTCACATTTATACGGCGATCAGTGCTATAAAAATGCACAAATTACTGTATAAATGTGACTGGCAGTGAAGGGGTTAACACTAGGGGGTGAGAAAGGGGTTAAATGTGTAGCCTGGGTGTGTTATAACTGTGTGGGGGGAGGGGGGTGACTGGGGGAGGGGACCGATGCTGTGTCTCTATGTACAAGGGACACAGATCGGTCTCCTCTCCTCTGACAGCACGTGGAGCTCTGTGTTTACACACAGAGCTCCACGTTCCTGCTGTCACCTACCGTGTCACCGACGATCGCGTGTACCCGGCGGACATCGCGGCCGCCAGGTACACGCATCGGGTCTTCGGCGATGCGTCGGGACAGTTTTTACCCGCCGCGCGCCACCCAGTGGCGCGCGCGGGTAATGCACATAAAGGCCGTTTTTAAACGGCCACTTGGCACTTGAGAGCCGCGCTGCGGACGTATTTCGTCTATAGCGCGGATCTCAAGTGGTTAAAGTATACTAGTCCTTATATGTGGTGGCTGCATTCGTTTGCTTTTTATATTCAGGCTTTTCTACTTTGCTTTTACCTGGTAATTCTTCCAACAACACACTTCCTGTTCTATGCTGACAATGCTCATTCACTATACAATATCTATGGAGGAGCGGCATTGTCATCCTAAGATAAGACTATAAAATGTTTCCCCATATCTTCATCTTCTTAAAACAGAGGGAAGGTATTCTGTAGTTCCAATGTTTAAGGTGAACTGATGGGAGCTGATTTGTTTCAGATTGCTCTTTAGTGTACAGGAAGTTACAAGGAGCAGGGCCATCTTTTCGCATGGGCCTAGGTACTGGGGGTCACTGCAGTTTGCTCCAGGGATGGGGAATATTTCTGGAACCAAGCTTCTGTGAGGCTCTCATTGCAGCAGCTGAAAGTAGTAGTTTACATCTTCTTCGAAAGCTGCCCCAGCTGTAAGCAAGGCATGATAGGTTTAGGTCTGTATTAAAGGTCAGATGGCATCGATTTGTTAAGGAGGAGAATATACAGAGGGTATTTAAAATGCAATCCAAATGTGTGCAGACATATACAGCCACTGAAATTGTAATTCAGATATGAATCACATTGAGACAATGTTTCACAAGTCTTTAAAGACACCAAAGTGCTTTTAATAAAACTGTAGACATTATTATTTTTTATTAAACATTCTTTTGAGTGTGAATAAAGAATGATGAGCGCAAACTGAAAATCTAAAAGTGAATATAAAGACAGTCCATAGGGGACTGATAACAATCAATAAAGATATGCAGTGAATTCAAAATTAGTGAAATAACCCAAAACTGATAATAAATCCAAAAATAAAAGTCCAAATATATAAATCAAAGTTTGGATAAATCAATCTAGTGTGCCAGTGATAAACAAAACTTCTGCACTTCGGGCATCAATGTGGACAATCTTGATAACTCTTTGCTTAGCCTGGGCTCACAGTGCGCTTACCTCCAGACACTAGGTCATGCGTGTCAACGAAATCCTCCCAAAACTGAAACAGAATCCAAACAGTGGGTAACACGTGTTGCACGGAATCTTCCCAGTGCTGAGATAGAATCGAGGGGCGTTCTCTGTATCCAATACCAGTATAGGTCCAGGCGCAGCGAAGTCGACTCCACAGGATAGCCACAAGGTGTATCAGGAGCAAATGTAGAAATAAAAAGCTCTCATGGTGAAGTATGCAAGCACTTTAAAATTTAATAAAGGTAAAAATGTGCTTACATTGAAAAAACGAATAAAACGCCAAACAGCGGCACTTCCGGTGGACGGTCAGGGTGTCACGTCACTTCCGGTCACATCTAACCTTATGCATTACGTCACGACACGTGACTTCATCGGAGGTTACTGAGTGACTAATGGATACTGCCTTATATTGATACAAACAGGAAATGGTCCAGCAGCCATTTTAGATTACAAAATGGCATTTGAACAGAGCTAGGCTGCGGCCATTTTAGAGAAGGGCAAAGATAAGGGAAAAAAATCATAAATCATGGTTGCTAAATATTCCTAAGGGACAGCTGGTTCGTATTAAACGGAATTGCACAAACAATACGGATTTTTTAACTCAGGCAGAGTTCATAGGTGCAAGATTTAAAAACAAAGGATACTCAGATAACTTTATTGATGAACAAATTCAATCAGTTGCGGGTCTAGATCGAAATACGATGCTACAGGGAAATATTAAGAAACAGCGGGATATGATGGCCCCTGCCATTATTTTGGATTACAATATTCAGCATAAAGATGTGGAAAAATTAATCAAAAGACATTGGCACATTTTGAAAGAAGACAGGCATTTAAAATCCATATTGCCAGAAAAACCTAATATTGTGTATAAAAGAGCCCCGACCATAAAAGACATTTTGGTGAAAAATGTGGTTGACCCTCCACCTAAGAGTGGTTATACGTTCTTTAATACGAAGGGCTTTGTTCCCTGTAAATATTGTTATGCCTGTAAACATTCTAAAGGTCCTCAAAAGAAAAGGACTGAGTTCATCTCCACCCATACAAATGAATGTCATACCATTAATGACTTCATTAGTTGCCATACTGAAGGGGTGGTATATGTTCTCCAGTGCTCCTGCAACTTGCAATATGTAGGAAGAACGAAGAGAGCATTAATGGTTCGAATAAAGGAGCATGTTGTTAATATAGAAAATGGCTTCCCGAAGCACAACGTTAGTAGGCATTTTGCGGAGAAACATAATAAAGATCCTAAACAACTAATGTTTTGGGGGATAGATAAATTCAACAAGCCATGGAGAGGAGCCCATTTGGTTAGGACAATAAGTCAGAAAGAATCTCAGTGGATTCACTCTTTAAATACTTTAGTGCCTAATGGGTTAAATGTTGAGTTCGACGTCAACTGTTTTTTAAGCAATTTTTAGTTGTTTTAGATTTCTGGTTTAGAATGCAATTATGTGATCTATTCATTGGAGGGGGATTCACTTGTAAATGCAAGGGGTATCACTCACTCCAGTCTAGTCCAGTACCTCATTCACAATTCAAGATTTTATGTATTTTACATTTTAATATTTTAAATTTTATCTTGAAAGGTTATTAAAATTTACAGACTACCATCAATTAATAATTGGATAATGTTTAGGACCCCATTGGTTAATTGTTATGAAACGTTTATCTATCCAATATTGGTGTCCTTAGTCTGTTATCTTGTCATTTATATACATATTTTATTTTGACAAGTTTTAATGTGGGTTTTACATTTAATTGAATATAATTAAATTTTGGCATTTTGAGTTGTGCATATTCAATATGTCCGTTGTTTTTAGCGTGACATGGTCTGGTCCGTAATTCCGTTACGTCACCAGTTCAAATAAATAAATATTTTTTTCCCTTATCTTTGCCCTTCTCTAAAATGGCCGCAGCCTAGCTCTGTTCAAATGCCATTTTGTAATCTAAAATGGCTGCTGGACCATTTCCTGTTTGTATCAATATAAGGCAGTATCCATTAGTCACTCAGTAACCTCCGATGAAGTCACGTGTCGTGACGTAATGCATAAGGTTAGATGTGACCGGAAGTGACGTGACACCCTGACCGTCCACCAGAAGTGCCGCTGTTTGGCGTTTTATTCGTTTTTTCAATGTAAGCACATTTTTACCTTTATTAAATTTTAAAGTGCTTGCATACTTCACCATGAGAGCTTTTTATTTCTACATTTGCTCCTGATACACCTTGTGGCTATCCTGTGGAGTCGACTTCGCTGCGCCTGGACCTATACTGGTATTGGATACAGAGAACGCCCCTCGATTCTATCTCAGCACTGGGAAGATTCCGTGCAACACGTGTTACCCACTGTTTGGATTCTGTTCCAGTTTTGGGAGGATTTCGTTGACACGCATGACCTAGTGTCTGGAGGTAAGCGCACTGTGAGCCCAGGCTAAGCACAGAGTTATCAAGATTGTCCACATTGATGCCAGAAGTGCAGAAGTTTTGTTTATCACTGGCACACTAGATTGATTTATCCAAACTTTGATTTATATATTTGGACTTTTATTTTTGGATTTATTATCAGTTTTGGGTTATTTCACTAATTTTGAATTCACTGCATATCTTTATTGATTGTTATCAGTCCCCTATGGACTGTCTTTATATTCACTTTTAGATTTTCAGTTTGCGCTCATCATTCTTTATTCAGACCTTTATTTGTTGTTAGCACATTTTAGATTTGAGCAGCATTTTGTTTTTCACTGGTCACTTTTAATTTTCACTGTTGGCTAGCGCTTTAGTCACCCACTTGTCTATTCTTTTGAGTGTAGTCATATTGTTGAGAACATAAATAAACTAAAGGAAAAAAATGTAATTTGAAATTAATTAAGAGGTCTCTTCAAAATTCACAATACATACTCATTTATTGACAATATCGTATATTGCAAATTACAGCACCTTATAGAGTACGTTGAATCATAGGTGTTTCTGCCCAAAAGAAGCTCCAAAGATTTCCAAATGTCTTCACATTCATACAAGGTTGAAATTAAACTATAAGTGATTTCACAGTCAAACTATTTCAGAAGTGAAAACATTTTTTTTGCAATTTTTCTGTAAAAAAATAATCCTAAAAAGGGCTAATGAGGGGCAAAAAAACTAGGACATTTAAAAGGGTCCTTTCCTAGCCTCAGCCATTTAAAAGCACCCCCTCCCAAAAATAATAATAATAATAATAATAATAATAATAATAATAATAATAATAATAATAATAATAATAATAATATTACAATCTTCTTTGGCTCTAATAAACTTTGCTAAAATGGCAACATTTTGACAAAATCTCACATATTCTGTAAAATTTATGAGAATTTAAAATTCATGATTTTACCTTATATTATCCATACCTGTGACACAGTCAATCTGACATTAGATATTGTTACCCAAACATTACATACGATTATAATATGTAACTTTCCTTGTTCTATATATGTTTAACATTCTAAATTCTTAGGTATGAAGCTTTTATGAATAATTTTTTTCCTGAAACAGAGCAACCTAAAAGGTACCACATATTTTATGAAATTCTTTCAAAAATATGACCTTGTATTCTTCAAAGTGATGCCAATTTTTTAACTGAAGCATAAACATTCAAAGAAAAAGAGGAACAGCATTTAAATGCAAATGTAAGGAATTGGCAGAAAACGTGTTGTGCACAGAAAACTAGAAACTACAAGGAAAATAAATAACCTATGCAAATACAGAATACACCCACAAAAAGTAAAGTTAGCAGCATACAAGCCTGATGACAAGTGATGTATAGCCCAATGCTATTGCATCTATCTGCTCATAAAGCAACATTTAAGCTACAACAACAAACAAAAAACATGCCTCCAGACTAATTTCTCCAAATAAGAACCATAGATGATGTACAGCTTCACTTACACTAAGGCAAAACAATAAAGCCATTTCAGAAGAGAGTATAAGTGAATGATAAAACATAAGGTATAGCTCTCTCTATATTAGCTAGATTGCCTCCAGCAACATACAGCCAGTTGGAGATGGGGGTCAACAGTAATGGCAAAACATTGCTCTTCGGCCAGGAACAAATTCCAAAAAAAGAATAATGGAAGAAAAATCATTCAAGTACAAAAGCATAAAACAAAATAAAACTGAGGACCATTATATAAGGCAAGAGACTGAATTAGCTGTAACTTTGTTTGAATAAAGCACTACAAATCTTGCTGAAAGTAAAAAAAAAAGACAGAAAAAGGCAATGATCCAAACTACATAAATATTTTGTGTGGACCCAATGCTTGTACATTCTGTGAATAACGTACAGTATTTACCTTGTTGATTCATTAGTAGCTGTGACCTAGACCTACTGTTATGCCTCGTACACATTATCAGTTTTCCTGAAAGGAGGAGTGCGATGTGAGGTTTTTTTTTTTTCACACTTTTTCTGTCAGTTTTCCTGCCAAGAAAAGATTGAGAGCAGGATCTCAATTTTCGTTCCTATCATGTATGCAATTACGACGTGTAAAAAAGCGCGCATGCTCAGAATCAAGCAGAAGAGCCAAACTGCCTATTGAACTTCATTGATCTCGGCTCGTCGTACGTGTTGCACGTCACCGTGTTCTTGACGCTCGGAATTTCAGACCAGATTTGAGTGACTGTGTGTATGCAAGACAATTTTAAACCGTTTTCCTGATGGGAAAAAAAACATGGTTTTCCTGTCGGAAAAACTGATTGTGTGTACGAGGCATTAGAATATTTATAGTTCCAGATCAACTACTTAGGCCTCGTACACACGACCGAGAATCTCGTTGTAAAATAAATGTCGTTTTCCTCGACGAGTTTCTTGTCAGGCTTGTCGAGAATCTTGTCAAGCTTTATTTGCATACACACTGTCAAGACAAAATCTCCTCGTTCTCAAATGCGGTGACGTACAACACGTACAACGATTCTATAAAGGGGAAGTTCCATTCCATTGGCGCCACCCTTGGGGATGTTTTTGCTAATCTCGTGTTACCTCGTGTTAGAGATGATTCGCGCTTTTCAGTCTTCGTGCTTTCACATAGTTTTCTGCGGTTCAGTTTGTGGGTTTGTATCTTGTCTTTCAGGGCGTGTGGTCAGGTCATATTTATTTTACAGTGCGTTCCTGTCTGCTCGTTTCTGTTTTTTAGGTCGTTCTTCATAGGACTTGCTGTTCTTCAGTGCGTTCTGTTTAGTTTGTTCGTTCTGAGTAGACGTTCGTTTTCTAGCCATGCACCTGCTCGTCGTAGAGTTTGTGTTGTGCAGTCGGTTTGTGTTGGTCTTATTGTTTTAGACCTAGACAAGGCCATGAACAGGGTGAGGAGGCGTTCATGGACCAAGAATTGGTTGCTCCGTAGAAACCAATTCTCTCACATGCCTCTGCTGCGGGAGATCCAGGAGAATAATCCTGATGACTGAAGGAATTTGATTAGGATACTGCAAAGAGATTGAAGGCCTATATGGGGATAAAGATTACTAGATTTTATAGCCTGTGATTGACATTAGTATATTTGTCTGTCCCTTTTTTATACACAGGAGGACAGGATGAGGGTCTGGAAAGTGTCAGGCAGGAGGAGGCCAGGGTGAGTGGCACAGAGGATGTGGCAGGAGTGAGTGGCACAGAGGAGGTGGCAGGGCCAAGTGGCAGCACAAGGTGCCTCCCATCCGCCTTCCAACAAGAAGGGTCAGGAGGGATAGGAGGGTGAGCGAGGCAGCACTGGCCCTGATTAAAGAGGCACAGGCCACCCTCCAGCAGCCTACCACCCCTGAAGAGGGCTTTGGCATCCTTGTAATGACCAAAATGAGCCAGATGTCCGAGGACCAATGCCTCCTATTTGAGCCCCTCTTGATTAGTTTGCTGAATGAGGGGGCACTTACCGAGGACACAGTTATTTGTAGCCACGGCCATCCTCCTCCACCTGCTTCTTTTTAACCTCCTCCTCCTCCACCTTCTTCTTCTCAACCTCCTCTACCTTCTTCTCCTCCACCTCCTCCTCATTCACCTTCTTCTCCTCCACCTTCTTCTCCTCCACCTTCATCTCCTCCACCTTCTTCTCCTTCACCTTCTTCTCCTTCACCTTCTTCTCCTTCATCTCCTCCTCCTCCTCCACCTTCATCTCCTTCCTCCTCCTCCTCCTCCTCTTCCACCTACTTCTCCTCCTCCTGGCACAAGCACACCTCCAGAGGCACAGGCTCCAGCCAAGCGGAGAAGGAAGGCTGCAGAGAAGGCTGCAGGGCAGGCTGCAGAGAAGGTAGCAAGGAAGGCAGCAAATAAGTCTGCAGGGAAGGTTACCAAGAAGACCAGGAAGTGATGGCCTTGCTTCAAGGTGGTCTGACAGAAGGCAGCCTGCTGTAGTACCACAGACTTGGGACATATATCTGACCTGCTGCTTTTCCTGACCTCTGGGAGTCCAGACCAGGACCAGATTGGGCTCCCTCCTGTATGTGCTTCTCAATGTCCCAATTTTAGTGTCCACACAGAGTTGCACAAATGGCAGCAGGTTATCCAGTGCTGCCTTCTATTTATTTTATTTTTATTCTTTAGCAGAATAAATGGTTATTTTGTTTTACAGTTCATACTTGCCTATGTGTTTTTAATCAACCAAAAAATTAAGCTTGTGAGTAGGTAGGTTAACTTTAAAAAAATACAAAAGGTCTAATTATAAAGGGACCGATCAGATAAGACAAAACAATAATGTTAAAATTGTGGTAACTTGACACAACAAAATTAAAAAATAAATCATGGAGATGACTAGAAATTAAATAATAATTAAAAATGCAGATCTGTATTTAAAAAAAATATATATATAATTATCTTGCTATATAAATTATACAAAAATATTCATGAGATCAGCATGAAAATTTTTACAAAAAGTTAGTCAGAACTCTGTGTGAATATCAGCAGCAAAAGAAGTTCATTATTGTTAATTTTTGTACCATTCTAAAGATGATTTAAATGCGCAGCATTTAAACAATGCAATAATTTTTACAGCGTGACATATGTGCTATCTCCATTACGAACGCTACTTTTACCGAAGGTGCGCTCCCATCTCATACTTTATTCTGAGCATGCGTGGGTTTCTAAGCATACACATGAACGTGTTTCTCGTCGAAAACCAGCCCGACGAGGAACATGACAAGGAAATTGAGACTCTCGACGAGAAAAAAGAGAACATGTTCTCTTTTTTTCTCATCGAGATCCATGACAGTTTTCTCGACGAAACACATACACACGATCGTTTTTCTCGCCAAAAATGCTCTGCCAGCATTTTTCTTGATGGATTTTGCCAAGGAAAACAGTCGTGTGCATGAGGCCTTACTGTAAAAGTAAAGTGTATCTAAGACCTCTTTCACACTGGAGGCATTTTTCAGGCACTTTAGCGCTAAAAATAGCACATGTAAAGCACCTGAAAAATGCCTCACCTGCAATCCCAGTGCGAAATCTGAGTGCTTTCACACTGGGGTGCTGCGCTGGCAGGAAGTAAAAAAAAGTCCTGCAAGCAGCTTCTTTGAGGCACTTTAGAAGCGGTGTATACACCGCCTCTAAAGCGACCCTGCCCATTGAAATCAATGGGCAGTGCCGCCGAAGCGCCTGCAAAGTGCCTCGGCAGTGGGAGCTTTTAACCCTTTGTTTGGCCGCTAGCGGGGGTTAAAAGAGCCCCACTAGTGGCTTAAAAGCACCTCTAAAACAACGGTTAAAGTGGCGGTAAAACTAGCGGTGTTTTACCTCCAACATCCCCGCACTGTCAGTGTGAAAGGGCTCTAAAGGTATAGAAAAAAAATTATATTTCAAGCAGAACTCCCGAAATGATCTTTACTGTGAACTTTTTCCAGCTTGACACAAATGTGAAGATTTCATACCTCATGGGCTGCTGGGGAAATTGAAAAATCCCTGAAGTAGTTAGTGTTACTACATTGTACGATCTTTTAAAAATCCTGCTTAGGTTCTGTGCAAGCGGCTTCCCCTTTGCACTTTGACCAGAGGGGGGGGGGGCTTCCTCTGCCCTGCCACCATTCAAAAAAAACATTGGATTATTTTCAATGAATAGAAGGTACTCTCTGATTGGAGGAGGTGGTGAGGAGGGGTGGTGATGTCATGAGGCTATTTGCTAGAAGTCATGAGGCTTTGGTTCAGAAAACATGATATTTTATACTCTTCTGTGATGGTCTATACAGCTGAAAGTAACATTTCTTATAGAAAATATTTTTTATACAACAACCAGAACATCTACAAAAGTTGTGCCTTGGGCAAAATATAACCTAAATGCTGCCTTGACAGAAAGCATTTGAATGATTTGCAGGTCAATGCATGAATGCTCCTTGGTAGAGGATCTTCACTTTATTTATTCCATCGTGTGAAAAGTAAATTCCTGCTCACTGTAAACACCTAATCATGCGAAAACTAAAGTAGTTTTAAAGGCTAAAGGTTTTTTTTACCTTAAAGGGGTTATAAAGGTTTGTTTTTGATTTTCTAAATAGGTTCCTTTAAGCTAGTGCATTGTTGGTTCACTAACCTTTTCCTTTGATTTCCCTTCTAAATGTTTTTTTTCTTTGTTTTCTTTGTCTGAATTTCTCACTTCCTGCTCCTCCTCAGTAAGCTGTTCTGGCTGACTAACTCCCACTCAGATGATGGGGCAAGTTTACTGAGGAGAAACAGAAAGTGAAAAATCAGACAAAGAAAAAGAACATTTAGAAGGGAAATTGAAAGAAAAGGTAAGTGAACCAACAATGCACTAGCTTAAAGGAACCTATTTAGAAAATAAAAACGAACCTTTACAACCCCTTTAATGTATTATTTGCATTAGGGTAAAACATGTCTTAATGCAGCTCCCCCTCCCATACGTATGCTTATCTGAGCTTGATCTCGATCCAACAATGTGCATGAGAACAGTGGCTCTCTCGGCTCTCTCCCTCCTCATAGGTTTAGAGATAACAGTGAAAGCCATTGGCTGTAAGCTGCAAACAACAAGCACATACTGGGAAAAAGAATACTTATTTCTAGGAGAGCAAATTTTCCAAGACTGAGGGCTGCTCTCCAAGATTTAGGCTGGAGGTAATGTTGTCATTAAAGCACACAGAAAAGAAATGCTTCAAACTGACTGTAAACATACTGAAAAATACATTCCCATGGGCAATAAGTTTAAAAGCCCCAACAAAAAAAAGTTGGCATGGACATTTTTTCGCTTATTTGCCTAAAGCTGTGAGGAGTCCAGAAGACCTCTGAGGGCTCTTAAGCTCCTATTACCTGTGACCTGATCCCTGTTTGCTTCTGTGTTTTGACCTAGATTTGTTTGACCCAAGTTTCTCCTAAATCCCCATTGCAGACATTAGCTTGTGTCTAAACCTTGTCTCCTGCCTGCTGTGCAATTGCCCTCTCTGCTCACCTGATACTGATCTTGGCCTGGCCCTGACTCTGCAGTATTTAATGGGTATAGTATTGACGTAGACCCAAATCATCCACATTGACTCAAAACTTATGTGGTCCAGAAACATTTTGACAAAATAAAGGTGGTTAAACCACCTGGACCAGATGGCTTACACTCACGTGTCCTCAAAGAGTTGTGCTCTGTTATTTTCAAGCCATTATTTCTAATTTATAGAGAGTCTTTAATGAATGTTGTAACACCACTAGATTGGCATTAGATCTGCCACGATCAGAGGGTAAGACCAGGACTGTAATCTCAGGATCTAGCAGGCCAATGGAATAACTAAGGTGTGCCAGAGTCGCAGGATTTAAGGAGCCACCAGAGTTGTGGATGTTGTGCTGCGGAGCAGCCCCCAGGTTGCATCTCCCTAGCACACCCATACAGGCACAATGAAACCAATTAGCACACTGGAAGGACTCTGGATACACCCAGGAGACTAGGAACCAAAGAAAACCTATTGCAGCTAGTTAGGAAGGGATGCCAGGGGAGAGGACACAGCGAGCAAGCATAATGTGTAGGAGAGAGGGGGATACTGAGCAATGGTACAGAGAAAGAGAGAGAGAGAGAGAGAGAGAGAGAGATACTCAGCAAGCTGGGCTGCAGACAAACAACAAGAAACAATGCTGAGAAAAACACACACACAGCATCAGGAAATGAAGGGATGCACAGACAGAAACCAAAGGGAATATAACTGCACAGTCAGAAGGAAAACACTGAGAACAAAGACAGGAGCAAACAACACACAGAATATGGGAATACTCAGATAGCAGCGGTCACCACAGGAACAGTTCCACATGAAAAAACGTTGCTCGAACACTTACACAAAGGTGCAAAGGCTTAATAATAATACCTAGGTTCAGGGTTACAGTAATAGGCAGGAACCCGAGCAACTCAGACAGGAGACAAAACCCAGCGCCTGATCAATGTGTATGGAAGCGTGACAAGATAAGTGCGGTGCCTATTTTAAAAAAAAGGATCAAAGGGCCAGATCCACGTACAGCGGGCGCAACTTAAATATTCAGATTTAAGTTACACCGCCGCAAAATTTCTACCTAAGTGCCCGATCCACAAAGCACTTACCTAGAAATTTGCAGCTGTGTAACTTAAATCTGTCCGGCGCAAGGCGTGCCCATTCTAATGGGGTGAGTCCCATTTAAACTGCGCATGCTCCCAACGCGATTTTCCCGATGTGCTTTGCGCGAAGTTACGTTGCGCTGAGTTTTGAGAATCGCGACGGGTGTAAAAGAAAAAAAAAAGAGTTGCGGCGGAAATTTTTTTTTTTTTTTAAAAAAGCGGCGGCCGAGGTACTGCATCCTAAGATCCGACAGTGTAAAACTATTACACCTGCCGGATCTTAGGAATATCTATGCGTAACTGATTCTATGAATCAGCCGCATAGATGGAAACAGGGATACGACGGCGTATCAGTAGATACGCCTGCGTATCCCTTTTGTGGATCTGGCCCAAAGTCTTTACCTAGCAACTATAGATCGGTTAGTTTAACTTCTATACTCTTGAAGATACTTGAGAATTTAACCCCTTTCTGATGGTGGGTAAAATAAATCCTAAAGCTGAATTCCAAAAATTCAGCTACTTTTCAAAAACTCTAGGTATACAATGAGTTAAGTCTAACGAGGTGCCTGCCTCCTTATAGACCTTCTGCTATTATTCACATCTGACAGGTTTATTGTGCTCCAGGAAGATAACTTCTGGAGCTCCAACTCTGCTTACTGTGGTCTCAGTTTCTCTAAGAGCAGAGACTGCTAAGCCCATCCCTTCCCTCCTTGTCAAACAAATCAAACTTGTTTTTACGAGGAAGTAGGCAAAAACCTAGACAAAGGATTGGCTGTAAATATAGTATACTTGGATTTTGCATTTAACACAGCTCTCCACACATGGTTAAAGTCTACAGAATTGTGTTTAAAATGTAAAATTTCAGTGTTTTCAGATGACACCAAGCTATGCAGTGGACTAACACCCTTACAGGATGTTTCCAATTTACAAGCCAAACTTGATGCACTGCTTAATTGGACAACTACAGTGGGTATGTGGGAAAATAAGTTAGATGTTGATCGATTTATAGTTATGCATATGCAATAAGGTGGTTGAAGACATGCATGCATAATGCATTCTAGGAGGACAACAACTGGGGTAGTTAGTGGTTAAAGTGATTGTAAAGGCAGAATTTTTTTTTTTTGTAAACAGGTGTAGTAGTGCTCCTACCTTCCTTCAATCCTCAGCTTCACCCGGTGCTCAGACTGAAAGGCTGCTGATGCCTCTATGTACCGTGAACTGCTGGAGGGACAGTTGACACTTGGGTGAATGTCAAATGCCAATATCCTTTATTGAAATGACATGAAACAGCTGTAAAACAACCAATGTGTTTCAGTCTTCAGGCCTTAGTCATGGCTGAGATTAAAATAAGTGTAACAGACATAAAAATCCAAACAAAACCAATTTTTTTTATTATCTTAATGTATTCTCTGCATTGAGTTAAAAAACCTTACACTAGCAGCACCCACCAGCTCCCCCCCCCCCACCACCACCTTAAATACATACCTAAATCCTGTATGTGCTTCAGTTCTCTCCCTCTCTGCGTTCACAGGCTTCAAAGGCTTTACTGAGAGCAGCGGGAGCCATTGTCTCCTGCTGGTGTCAGACAAATCGTATGGTCGAGCCCCAATGTGCGTGTCCTTGGACCCATACAGGCTGGCTCACGAGAAAGCTTGCACATCTGCACCCATAGCCGACACAAAAGAGGGGATGCCTAGAATGCCAGTGAGGGACCCCAGAGGAAGAGGTTCGGGGTTGCATTAATTTGCAAAATCATTATTCAATTTAGAAATTACACTGCTGAATGTTTCTCAGGCCATAAACTCACTTAAATGCAGAGGAGTCCTGCACTGTCATTAACAAATGTTGGCTCCCTTTTGGACCCATCATCTAGCTATTTCTTGCTACTGTATTTGGAAAGGTTACAACTTTCATGATGACTCCCTGTCTGCAGCTACATGTGTGATCCCAAATTTAATTCAGATGCCATTTCATGGTTCAATTATTGTCCAATCTCCATTATTAATGTAGACATCAAACTATTATCAAAAAAACTGGCTGCACACTTAAACCTTAGTTTGGTGGTCTTGATTGCAAGGGACCAAGTGTGTTTCTTCCCAAAAAGACAAGCAGGTGACAATATTAATTTCCCTTCTATTACACATGTATAAAACTAAAATGAGAATCCTTATACTCCTTTCCCTTTATATGAAAAAAAAAATGTGTAATAACCTCAACTGACTGGTACCATATCTGTATCTTCACCTCTAAGAGCACTTATAATGTTTTTGCCCCGAAGACTAATTGCAAACCTCTTATGAAATGGTACCTGGCCCTATCCAGGATTTCTAAAGCTTTACCAAACTATTCCCCTAATTTTAGAGGTTGACAGACAGAAGGTACCACGTTTGGTGAAAATGCTAGTAAAATGGCCCTTTGGACCCATTACTGACTTATAGAACATTCCCAGATCTATGTGTTTTATCAAATGGAATGTGACCTTCTACCATATGCCAAGTTGTAACGGTGCAGCCTTAGGATGGTATTGTTCCCTTTATACATGTACATACTACCTGTAAACTTCTGTAGACTTGAGAAAATGTATAAAAAAACGATAAAAAAAGTGGATTAATTATTTGTCATTAAAAGTTAACTTTGAATCTTTACATTCTTCTGTTTTCAATGAAAAGGCGTAGGATCTATGCTATACTGTTTTACAAAACATCTATATTATGATACATTTGTCACGAAAATTGCCTAAATCTTAGGATTGTTTTAAATGTCACACTACAATACACAGATACATCTTTCTCATCTTAAATCCATTATTTCATATCCCTAAAAGCCAAATTTCATGTTGCAGACTAGCAACCACTTATCAAATCTTAATTATCCTAGCAAAAAATCATTTTATGTTTAATTGCTTTCCCTTAGATTGTGTGCCTAAAAGTTTGAGTCTCATAAAATAGCCCATTGCTGCTGAATATTAAAAGACCATATTTTGATTACAGCTCTTCAATACACTTACATATTTTATAGAGCAATTTAAAAATAGTGCTACTTGTCCAGAGCACTTTCAAAGAGAACAATTTTATTTTCAGTAAAGTTACTATTGCTTAAAGCAATTTATAATATATATATATTTTTTTACAGCTATTAAATGCCTTTTAGAGTGTTTTAAATCAAAAATTCATTTTTTTGTACAGATTGTCTTGTGTTTGTCAAGTTAAATCCAGGCATTGTATATTATACCAACAATTTAGTGTACCTTAGAGACAGAAAGAAAAAAATATATACCTATAACTAATCTCTGGCTATTCTGCAGCATTTTCTAAAATTGTAAGAAGCATTCTGTAAACATTATTAACCACAAACTGATTTAGTGCATACAGGTGTCAAATCACAAAAATGTATAGTTCATATGTAGTAGTACGCAAAGAGGAACTTCAAGCTAATGTGAAGGGTAAAATACATCAGCAATAGGGCAAAATTGAATGTACTAAAGTATATGTGATTTAAAGGAAAATGTCACTTAAACTAAACAAAAAAAAATATACAGTATATGTAATTGCAGCATAAGTCATTTTGTAATTTAATGTTACTAAAAATTACTTTTTTCATTTCAATTTGCAGATGCTGTAATTTTTCTTTAAATTGCCAGAAAAATCAAATGTCTCTTTCTTTTAATAAGGCAACCTGGAGGAGTATAAAAGACTAGACAGCTTGCTTTTGTTATTGACTCATTGCTTTTCCCAGAAGTCTGCACTGAGCTATAAGTCAAATTCAGGTATAACCTTCAATAGAAGTATAAAGCGGATCTTTCATTCCCAAAATAGAGTTTGGCTTCCTGCAAGATCCCCATACTGCAATACATATTTTTAGCTTGTTTAATTTGTTTTATTAATTTACTATGGCCCCATTCCCCACTGTCATTCTCACAAAAATTGCATATTTATTTGACAGGGTGTGGTCCCCCTGGATTAAGTACCTCCAAGCCCCATAATCTCTAGAACTGCATAGTGGGGGGCCTAGGCCGAGTGAAATTACTCCTACTTTGGATTCTCCTTTCTCTATCCTTCCCTTAGTCCCCCTCCTCTTCCTTATTTTATTTTAATTAACTTTACTCTAATTTATTTCTCTTCTTCCCCTCTTTTTTCTCTTTTTTATGTTCAATGATTCAATTTATGGATACAAATGGAGAGTCCTGGAGCCTCTCTCTTCTTGACACCAATGTGGGAGCAATCTAAAATAATTCTAAGTACCTAACCACCTTTGGTGTTAAGGGTCCTGATCTTGAGCTATGCTAAAGGTGCTACAGCTTGATCCAACATTACCAAGTACTCCGCTCAGGTTCGAGCGGGCAGTAGCCTTACTTAACTATAATTATTGTTATAATTGTTTTTACATTACCCAGCCATATGGATTAGACATTTGGTCACCTCTTAAGAGTGTATGGATCGTTCTGTACTGACATACTATTTGTATCCTAACAAAATTTGTTAAACTTTAGAATAAAAATCTATTTAAAAAAAAATTGCATATTCTTGTCCCTGCAGACTTTTGATATCGCCCTTCACATCCCAGGAGGCTGCAGGAGAAGGAACTCACAGTGGCGTGTGGGTGGTCATAATGCACACCATCAGGGCTGTCTTTAACAACCTGGTAGAGAAAGTTGGGCTCCTGATAATGTCAGAGGGGAAGATGGTGGTGCAGGACTGGTTTATGGAGCCTCAGGGTTTATTTACTAAAGCTGGAGAGTGCAAAATCAGTCTCACTCTTGCATAGAAAAAAAATCAGCTTCTAACCTCAGCTTGTTCAATTAAGCTTTGACAATGCATCCTGGAAGATACTTGTAGCTAGATTCAGGTAGGGCGGCTTAACTTTGTGCGGGCGTAGCGTATTTTATTTACGTTACGCCGCCGCAATTTAGAGAGGCAAGTGCAGTATTCACAAAGCACTTGCTCCGTAAGTTGCGGCGGCGTATCGTACATTGGTCGGCGTAAGCCTACCTAATTTAAATGTGGAAGAGGTGGGCGTGTTTTATGGAAATTAATCGTGACCCCACGTAAATGACGATTTGAACGAACGGCGCATGCGCTGTCCATGGACGTATCCCAGTGCGCATGCTCCAAATCACGTTGCAAATAGTCAATGCTTTCGACGTGAACGTAACCTACGCCCAGCCCTATTCTGAATCGACTTACGCAACGGACGTAAAACGTGAAAAAAGCTACGCTGTTCCAACGTCCATACTTAAAATTGGCTGTGCCATCTTGTTGGTGGTTTATATTTACGCCTGAAAACGCCTTACATAATCTTTACTGCGACAGGTGTGCGTACGTTCGTGAATAGGCGTATCTTGCTGATTTACATATTCTAGGCTTAAATCAGCGTACACGCCCCTAGCGGCCAGCGTAAATATGCAGCTAAGATACGACGGCGTAGGAGACTTACGCCGGTCGTATCTTAGCAACATTTAAGCGTATCTCAGTTTGAGCATACGCTTAAATATACGACGGCATGGATTCGGACTTACGAAGGTGTATCTACTGATACGCCGTCGTAACTGTACCTGAATCTAGCTAAGTGTTTCTTGGCAGAAGTAAGCCTGATTTTTCACTCTCCAGCTTTAGTAAATAACCCCCCTGAGCAGAGGATTGCACCAAGACCATGCTGGATTTGATGGGCTGGTGAATATGTAAATTGAGGAGAGGGGGAAAAAAAAGTGGGGTGAAAGTGTGTTTCTTTTATTTTGGTGAGATACTCTTTAACCACTTAAGACCCGGACCAATATGCAGGTTAAGGACCTTGCCCCTTTTTGCAATTCGGCACTGCGTCGCTTTAACTGACAATTGCGCGGTCGTGAGATGTGGCTCCCAAACAGAATTGGCGTCCTTTTTTTCCCCATAAATAGAGCTTTCTTTTGGTGGTATTTGATCACCTCTGCGGTTTTTATTTTTTGCACTATAAACAAAAATAGAGCGACAATTTTGGAAAAAATGCAATATTTTTTGCTATTATACATTTCCTCAGTTTAGGCCGATACGTATTCTTCTACCTATTTTTGGTAAAAAAAGTCGCAATAAGCGTTTAACGATTGGTTTGCGCAAAATTTATAGCGTTTACAAAATAGGGGATAGTTTTAGGGCATTTTTATGAATATTTTTTTTTTTACTACTGATGGCGGCGATCAGTGATTTTTTTCGTGACTGCGACATTATGGCGGACACATCGGACAATTTTGACACATTTTTGGGCAAAAAGTGCTATAAAAATGCATTGATTACTGTGAAAATTACAATTTCAGTTTAGGAGTTAACCACTAGGGGGCGCTGTAGGGGTTAAGTGTGACCTCATATGTGTTTCTAACTGTAGGGGGGCGAGGCTGGACGTGTGATGTCATTGATCGTCTTTCCCTATATCAGGGAACAGACGATCAATGACACTGCCACTGTGAAGAATGGGGAAGGTGTGTTTACACACACCTCTCCCCGTTTTTTGGCTCCTGTGACCAATCGCGGGACACTGGCTGCGATCGGGTCCACGGGTCCCGCGGCCATAGAGCTTTGGACCGGGTCACGGGCACGTGCCCAGCCGTGCCATTCTGCTGATGTATATGTGCAGGAGGCGGTCCTTAAGTGGTTAAGGTTCATCAGCTGTCGATACTCCAATTTTTCTTCTAAAGCACTTTCCATTCTTAAGAATATTTGCATATTTATTTTTGCTTCTTTTGAGATTTTTTACTAATTCTGTTAAGGAACTTTAAAAGTTATTCAAGACCCCCAAATATATTTTCTTAAAACCCAGAAAACATCAGGAAACAATACAAAGCCATCCAAAAATGAAAACTATATTGTCCATCAAGGTCATAAATGTAAGCGAAAAACAGGAGACCCATATATCTCTCTATCTGATCAGCCACCTCTGTATAGTTTTCTATTCACAATGACAATCTCTACATTTTATAATTTATCACAGGGAGGGGGGTCCGGAGAGACCCATCAATCAATCTACCATACATACTTCAACGCTTCCTGCGTTTTTTCCATTTTTATCTCAATTTATTATTTTCCATCCAGCAAGATCCAGATCACCATAAATTTCTTCCTACACCTTCTAGGTTGATATGTGCGTTTCTATAGTTCTCTAGCTCCAAAATGATTTTTTATTTCTGCATGTTATTTAGCAATTGATGATGGAGCTTGAGTCACCCACTTCCTTGCAATTAATTTTCTGGACATAAATAGTTGCATTAAAAATTAAATACAATTCAAACAAACAGTCCAAAAGTCCATAAGTGTCCCGCTGAGGAAGTTGATATAACGTAACGCGTCCGGTGGTTTAGGAGCCTGAAACATCACGTCGCTCATCTGCTGTTCATTCCTAAAGATTGTTACTTCATGCCGTTTTTTGTCTGGCCAAATGTGAGTAGCCTGACTTTTGCTTCTTTTAAAGAATAAATCCACACATTGCAACAGTGAGCACTTAGTCTGTGATTATCTCTTTACATGCACCTGTCCTTTGCGGTTTGGTTGTCTTATGAGGATCTAATACATCAGCCTGGTTCCTGTTCATGACCTGCCTATTTGATTTGCTTTATTGACCATCTGTTAACTCAGTGGTCCATATATGAAGGTGAGAGTAGCCATCTACAATGGTGGAGGGATCACTTCAAAATTTTGGTGGATTGTCACGTGGTGGAGGTTTATTTTCGTTTAATTCACTCATCTTCTGACACTTATGGACTTTTGGACTGTTTGTTTGAATTGTATTTAATTTTTAATATTTTTTTTTTCATTTTTTCTGCATATTCATATTCACACTTATGGTATTGGTGTTTGAGTATACCAGTATCATTTATATATTTGAGTTTTGCGCTGCACTTTTTCTATTTTATTTTTTACTTGCTTAGGATTTTTGCGAATTTCCCTTAGTGTTCAGCTGGCATTACCAGTGATCTGAACCCTGGGGGTCTGTATCACATAAATACACTTTTATTATCATCATTTTTTGATCTATATATTTGCGCTGATTGCACCCTGTTTTTTATATAAATAGTTGCATAGCTATCAATGCACTCATGATACTCATGAGCTATCCAGATACCCCAAAATACATGCAAGAGAGGTACATGACAAATCTGGTTACTGAGTAGGATAATATCTTGCCAGTACCAGGCTGCCTTAACACTATGTACACTAAGGCTACTTTCCCACTGGGGCGGTGGGGGTGTTGGTGGTGTCAGCAGTAAAGCGCTGCTATTTGTAGCAACTTTACCATAATTTTTGCGGTGCTATTCTGCCGCTAAAGGGGCAATTTTAACCTCCGCTAGTGGCTGAAAAAGGGTTAAAACTTGCAGCAGTGCTTTGCCGGCAGTTCGGCGGCGCTGTCCATAGATTTCAATGGGCAGGGGCGCTTTAGAAGCAGTGTATACACCGCTCCTACAGCACCTCAAAGATGCGGCTTGCAGGACTTTTTTTACCGTCCTGTCACCGCACCGCTCCAGTGTGAAAGCCCTCAGGCTTTTATACTGGAGTGAAAAGAGAGGCTCTTTCAGTGCGATTTGCAGGGGCTATTTTTAGCACTATAGTGTCTGCAAAGCGCCTCAGTGTGAGAGTAGCCTAATGCACAAAATAATGCATGTTGAAAATATACTCTCACTTTGCCCATTCAGAGCAAGGAGACATTGGGCTGATTTACTAAAGGTAAATAGTCTGCGCACTGCAAGTGCAGTTGCTTTAATTCTGAGGGGAACATGCAAGGACAATAAAAAAAAAGCTGCATTTTTGCTTGCAAATGATTGGATGATATAAATCAGCAGAGCTTCCACTAATTCCAGAGATTCCCTTCAGATTCAGAGTACTGCACTTGTAGTGCACAGTATATTTGCCTTTAGTAAATCAACCTCTCTATCTATTATAAAGCCCCTTTCTGATACTTACCTCTCCAGTTATTCCCCACTGCTCCTTCCTCTACCAAAGCCTTTTACAATGACCTCTCCCATCCCCAAGGCCGTAATATTCCAGTGTGGTGTTTGTATGTGTGTGTGTGGGGGGGGGATAGAACCCGAGAGAGCTGTAATAGGCACTCACCAACAAATCATAACTACGCCTGCCCTTTTTGCCCAACTCCCCCAATCATAGAGGCTGTACTAGCTTCTATGAATGAAACAAGACCTGTTAATGGACGATGGTGGATGAATAACCTCCCTGGCGGTCTTCCCGAGACTGACTCGGGGTTTGATTTTCCTGCTACGATCGGTAACCCCGAGTCAGTCTCGGGCTCGCCTCGCTGAATCCACAGGCACTTTTTACTTACCTTGTCCCTGGATCCAGCGATGCCACCGCGCTGTGTGAGCGAGCGGGACCTCGCTCGATTCACATAGTGCTTCCGTGTGACGCCGATCTCCGTTCCCTGCGACGTTACGACGCACGGGGACGGAGAACGGCGCCAAATTCAAAAACGTAAACAAACACTTTACATACAGTATACTGTAATCTTATAGATTACAGTACTGTATGTAAAAAAAAACACACCCCCCTTGTCCCTAGTGGTCTGTCCTGTGTCATGCATGTCATTTTATATAATAAAAACGTTTCTTTCTCCCTGCAAACTGTAGATTGTCCATAGCAACCAAAAGTGTCCCTTTATGTCAAAAATAGTTTTAGATCAGCTAAAAAACAGCGATAATAAATTATAATCACTTGCAGAATTGTGCGATAGCGATTTGTGGGGAAATTCGTCATAAAAAAAAAAAAATAATGACAGCAACAATTCTGCAACTGAGCAAATTTCAGTGATTTTAATTTGATTACATTATTGAATAATTTTTATTATAATTATATTATTATTTGTTATAATTATTTATAATTATTTATTATATTATAATTTATAATTTTGTTTTTAAAAAAAATGTCATACCCGGGATGCCTATTAGAATCTTGTTTGGTCAGATTTAAGTGAGTTATTTCTAAAAATGACAGACCTACAGTATAAAACGCCAAATTTCCTTGCAAATAATGGTACCGCTTTCAGCACCTTTTTTCTGACAGAATCATACCGCCAGGGAGGTTAAAAGGTTCCCCCCTATTCATACAAAAACATACCTGTGCTCAAATCCCAATAGCTTGTACATGGATATCTATCAGGTGCTAAGGGGTGTGATTACACTGCAAATTCTGGGGGAACCCTCTACACACGGCTATAAAACCTTTCCAGCAAACTATGCAATGCAAAACAGGGATTTTTAGCTCAAATGTTTAAAGAGGAAGTAAACCCTCCAAAGAAACCGAAAGGACAAAAAACTCTGCAAGGCAAAGACATAATCAGCTAGTATGCATAGCATACTGGCTGATTATGTATTACTTACCTTAGATCGAGGCCCCCGCAGCGGTCCAGGTCTCCCCCTTCGGCCACCGACATGTTGTCCCGGAGTGACTTCCGGGTATCGCAGCTCTGGCGCTGTGATTGGCCAGAGCCGCAATTACGTCACTCCAGCGCATGCGCGCAGGAACGGCACAGTACAACTGAAACAGCAGCACAAGGATATCTCCCAAACCTGCACGGTTTAGGAGATATCCCTGTATTTGCATGTGCCAACATCATGCGGCACATGCGCACTTAAGCCAACTGAAACAGCAGCACATAGTGCCATTGCTTCAGTTGGCTTAAGTGTGCATGTGCCGCATGATGTTGGCACATGCAAATACAGGGATATCTCCTAAACCGTGCAGGTTTGGGAGATATCCTTGTTAGCTACAGGTAAGCCTTAATATAGGCTTACCTGTAACATAAAGTTGTAAACAAAGGTTTACAACCACTTTAAGCTAGCCAACTGCATCAACGTAATCCCTGTTATGGCCAGTGCAAATGCTATGGTGGACACAGTGCCAACCTGGGGCATACATACACAAGATGGGGGAGAGCTACTTGGTTCAGGTCTGGTCATTGACCTGTATTGCAACAAAAACAAGACATACTTGTGCTCAGATCCCAATAGCTTGTACGTGTATACAATCTATCAGGTGCTAAAGGGGTAAACACATGTTGACACTACAAATTCTGGATAAACCCTCTGCACACTGCTATACACACTTTCCAGCAAACTATGCAATGAACTATAAACCCCATTCATAGATCATGTTTCATTCATAGAAGCAATAGTAAAGCCTCTAGAGTTAATTTAACCCCTGCTGCACAAGAAGATTATGGTGGTGGGGTGCATCAGAGGAGGAAGATTTCTACTAAGACAGGAGAGAGCAGCACAAGGGAAACATTGCACTAATGGTAAGTAATATACATTGTGATTTTTTTAGCTAAACTTAAAGTAGATTTTTTTCATGTTGAATAGAGAAAGGGATGGTTATAAACAATGTCAGATTTTTTTTTTCTGCCGTCTGTGTCACATTTCAGAGATTTCCCTTCATTCCCTGTCCCATACCCAAACAGGAAGTGAGAGAAAATCCCTGAAAATAAAGGCAATCCCTAGGTAACCAGAACTAGTGTCCCCATTGGGAGATATAATATATTCCTTTTCTGGGGAAAGCCCAAAATTTGTGATTTTCTTTCTGATTACTTTCACTTTAAATGATAATGGTAAACAGAACAAATAGAGAGGGTGAATCAGACAGCAATCAGGGTCACAGACAGCAATAGAAACTATGGAAGGGCGTACGTTCGTGATAAGCATAAGTTCGTCCCGAACACCCAAATTTTCTGTGCACTCAGCAGGATGTTTGCCCGCCGAGCGCAAAGTCAATAGGAATTGTCAAACACTGGCTCCTGTATATATTTTTTACACTTTTTTTGGTGAATGGGTAAGTGTACAATCAGTGGGGGCCTGTGCATTGGAGCCACACAGGTGCCAACCCCCTGTCCATGCATCGGGTCCCCTGATCCACATATAAGGGCGCTGGACTATGGATTCCAATAGGGGGGAGTGTTTATTTGAAGCACATGATTAGAGCCAGAGGCTTCAACAAAGGGTGTGATGATAGCTAAAGAATTTTCACTATTTTCACAATAAAGTTCCTCCCCACCAATCAGGATTCAGGTCGTGAGATCTGTTTCTTGATTGGCCAAAGCATCAGGCGATCCTACTGGATGCCTAGCGCTTAGGCAGAAAAGGAGGCAGTACACTGTACGATGGAGGAGCGAACACCAGAGCCACCGCTGCCTGCACTCTGGTAGAGGAGGACAGGACACCACAGCCTGACACATTGGTATGTGCCAGACCGCCCGGGGGGGTGTGCTGCCAGTGCCATGCTGCTGGGTGGCTGGGGGTAGTGCTGTCAATGCCACGTCCCAGGGGTGTTTTTTGTTTGCTGCTCCCCAAAAGAAAACCCCCTAGACCCCAATGGGTACAATGTACACATACTCATTCACATGGGGGGGGCTGGGATCTGGGGACCCCCTTGTTAAAGAGGGCTTCCAGATTCCAATAAGCTCCCTGCCCGCAGACCCCCACAACCACCAGGGTTGTGGGGGAGAGAGCCCCCTGCTCCAAAGCACCCCCATGTTAAGGACATGGGGCCTAGTATGGTTCAGGGGGAAGGAGCTCACCCCCCCTTCCTGGCCTGCCAGGCTGCATGCTCAGATAAGGGTCTGGTATTTATTTTGCGGGGACCCCTACTGTTTTTTTTTGTTATTTTGGCATGGGATTCTTGCTAAAATCCATACCAGATTTAAAGGGCCTGGCATGCATGGGGGACCCCCACGCCATTTATTTCATTTTTTTTTGCATTGCCGAAAATGTCTTGCAATCGCAAGTCAATTTAAATGTCATTTTTTTTTTTAGCAATTTCAGTTTTGCTGCAGCAAGTTATATTAGATTGTAAGCTCTTCTGAGCAGGGCCCTCTTAATCCTATTGTATTTTATTGTATTGTAACCGTATTGTCTCCCTTTTATATTGTAAAGCGCTGCGTAAACTGTTGGCGCTAGATAAATCCTGTATAATAATAATAATAATAATACACAGTACAGATGTGCCACTTTACAGGCAGACTAAGGGGTCCCCCATGCACTATAGCTAAAGGAAGTTAAATGTTTATTGTTTCACTTTACGCATCATTGAAATCACTGCTCCTTTAATAACTTCCATATAAGCCTTAAAAATGGGGACTTTAGATTTTTTAGGACTTTAACCACTTAAAGACCACCTCCTGCAGATATACGTTGCAGAATGGCACGGCTGGGCACAGCCACGTACCTGTACGTCCCCTTTAAGTGCCCAGCCATGGGTCGCGCGCGCTGTGGGCACACAACCGCGATCCGGTCCGAAGCTCCGTGACTGCAGGACCCGCGGACCCAATCGCCACCGGTGTCCCGCGAACGGTCACAGGAGCTGAAGAACAAGGGGGGGGGGGTGTTAACACACCTTCCCTGTTCTTCACTAGTGGCAGCTTCATTGAAGGTGTGTTCCCTTAATATAGGGAACATGATCAATGATGTCACACGTCCAGCCCCGCCCCCCCTACAGTTATAAAAACATATGAGGTCACACATAACCCCTACAGCGCCCCCTAGTGGTTAACTCCTAAACTGCAATTGTCATTTTCACAGTAAACAATGCATTTTTATAGCATTTTTTGCTGTGAAAGTGACAATGGTCCCAAAAATGTGTCAAAATTGTCCCATGTGTCCGCCATAATGTCGCAGTCATGAAAAAAAATTGCCATTAGTAGTAAAAAATAAATTATTAATAAAAATGCAATAAAACTATCCCCCTATTTTGTAAACGCTATATATTTAGCGCAAACCAATCGTTAAACGCTTATTGCGATTTTTTTTTTACGAAAAATATGTAGAAGAATACGTATCGGCCCTAAACTGAGAAAAATTTTTTTTATATATTATTTGGTGGTATTTATTATAGCAAAAAGTAAAAAATATTGATTTTCTTTCAAAATTATCGCTCTATTTTTGTTTATAGCGCAAAAAATAAATAACGCAGAGGTGATCAAATACCACCAAAAGAAAGCTCTATTTGTGTGAAAAAAGGAAGTTTGGGATCCACATTGCACGACGTGCAATTGTCAGTTAAAGCGAGGCAGTGCCGAATCGCAAAACTGGCCAGGTCCTTTACCTGCATAAAGGTCCAGGTCTTAAGTGTTTAATAGAGTTTGCGGCTCAGAGCCAAACTTTTTTCCTGTTTGTGAGTTCTGGTGCGAGTAGATTTTTTAATGAAATTTTGTATGAAAAATCTGTAATAAAATTCTAATAACATTCAGCAGCTTGTTAAACTTAATTCAAAAGTAGTTAAAAATTGAATTTAATTTTAAGATTCAATATGGGATTTAATGGACTTTACCAAATTAAAAACACTTACACTTTTGGAAATTCTTTTTGTGAAAAATGTTCCTCTCCTGCTCCTTCAAATTTTCTTATCACTACTGTCAAAAGAGAACACTAATGATAAATAAAAAATCTAATGAAAATTCCAAAACCGAGAATGTTTCAACAAATGTATACTAGTATCCAGCCAGCTTTAGGCTTTTAAGCAAATAAAAGTAAGTGATTTAATACTGTGATTAACTAATTCCTACGACAAGGTCAGATTTAGGCAGGATACAAACCGAGATCAGTAACAGCCATGCAGCAAGGTACCAGTTGAGGATGCTGGATTAACATTGAGGATTCAAGCTAAGTTTAGTGATGACCTGGCTGAAGAGGTACAGTGCAGAAGGAAGTAAGGCAAGTCAAATAGGCAGGTAAAGGTCGCAATGGTAGGCAGAGCTCATTGAAATGAAGGTCATGCACCAGAAGGCAGAAATAGCAGGTTAGGTCACAGCTAAACAGGATTTAGCTGAAGACAAATCAACAATCTCTTCTTGCAGTGCTCCAGTTTATATAAGCTGTTTGGAGTCAACACCAGTGCAGAGAATGCACATATGCTAATGCATGTCTGGTGGTCACATGCCATATTATGCAAACGGGCATGCAAATACACTGGTTTTCTATGCTTGGACAACTGGTCCTTATTTAAAAAAATAGTCAGGCAGTGCTAGAACTCTCCAATCAGCAGGGAGCATGCAATTTGCTAATTGCAGAGCTATGGGTCTGACTCAACAGAGTGTATTGGACCTCTACAGAGAGACTACTGCTCCATACAGAAAGAAAAAGAGTAAATGCTCCTGCCATCCTCTCCTTTCAACCATCAGTTGAGAAGGACAGAAAAATCATAAAACTTCCAAAACATTTAATTACACAGGACTCTTTACAAAGGTTTTTCAATGAATTTCATCCAAAAACAGTAACTAATGTAAGAGGTATTTGACATTGGTTAAAGCCCTAATTTGTGAAGACTTGTGTATATTTAAAATTTAAAGTATCATCTTGCTCATGCATTACCCTTTCATTGCAAAGATAACATGTTAAACCTGAACATTAATTCACAGTACTTGTGGTTCTGACACTTTTTTTTTTAAAGAACAGTAAAAAAGTTAGGGCAGATAATTTATTCAATATATACAGGCAGGTTACAGTGTAAACTATTTTATTCCTCTATTGAACATGGATTTGCATGGCTCTTCTCCTCGTGTTGATGAAAATCAAGCAGCTGGGCAAAGATTAATAATTGTAATTTTCACCAGAAGATAATTGATTCATTTTAATTAATTAAATAGACCACACTATCCATCTCCTAGCTGAGAAATTAATACAGTTTTCCTAATTAGAATTCGAAGGAAATTAATAGTTTTATTTTAAATGTCCTGCACTGATATGTAGCAAGAAAAATGCAATAGCTCCCCCATACTGTCCTTACTAGACTTTTTATTGTAATGAGTACTATTTACTGTAAATGCTTTAAAATGCCAAAGTGAGCTGAATTATTTCAGTTTACAACTTACTGATCGAATTATAACATAATGTAATTAGAGATGAGCTGCAGGTTCAAACTGAACCTATGTTTAGCAAATGGCGAATAACCAGACTAAATGGGGTGTTTAGCCAAGCTGAACCTCTTGGCTGCAGCCAAAAGGCAAGCATTGAGCAGCAGTATTACTAGGGCTGCTAAATGCAACAGCTTCCCGCTCAGGCTTGATGTTAGGCAGCCAACAGCCACTGGCTTTCTAGTAACATATCCCCACCTGGCCCATTCAGCTGTCAGACTTGGATTTTGGCTGATAGATGAATGTGAAAAAAGGAGGGGCAAGGGTGGTGATTGAAATTTAAAAAACAAATGTGTGGGGGTTCTCACAAAGGTTAGATCGGACTTTTAAGATCTGCTATGGATTTAAAGGGGTAACCCCAAGCAAACATAGAAAAAAATGCTTTTGATCATGTGGGTCTACATTGCAGGATGACAATTGATTGGGGGAATGAGTACAGGTACACAATACCCCTTACTCATTTATATGGGGAGGGAAATCTGGGTTCCCCATATTTTAAAGGTGGCTTACATACTCCATTAAGCCCCACAACCATAGACCCCCACAACCACCAGGCCAGGATTGTAGGGGAGAAGCCCTATGTCCCTGTTAACATGGGAAGAAGGCTGAGGACATGTTGCCTGGCATGATTCAGGAGGGGGTTTGACGCATGCTCAGGTTTACAAACACTTTAAAACCCCATACACACGATCAGACTTTTTGACAACAATGGTCCGATGGATGTGTTTGATCTGACAATCCGATTGTGTGTATGCTCCATCGGACAATTGTTTTCGCTTTTCATCTGACAAATGTTCGCTGTGAATGCACTCAAACTTTTCGGCAACAAATGTCCGATAGAGGATAATCCGATCATGTGTACACTAGACCATTGGACTAAAGTCCAAAGTACAAACACGCATGCTCAGAACCAATGCTAAAGATCAGACAACAATAACAGAAGTTGCCCAAAGGGTGGCGGTAAAGAACTGAAAAACCATGTGATTTGGTGAAAGTTGTCTGAAAATGTCCTGCTGTGTGTATGCAGAACAAGTTCACGGCCAACGCCCATTCGGACCAAAATCCACGGAAAAGTCTGATGGAAGTCCGATCGTGTGTATGAGGCTTTAGATGTTGTTTTGGTAATTTGTAAAATATGCAATTGTTTTTAAATGGGTCCTGAATATTAAGGAGACTACTTACAACTATATTGGACCTGTTTTTGTGCCACAAATGGTCCTCATTAGTCACAATACGGTAATAAAACAAACATGAGATAAAAAAATATAACAGTACACAAATAATTATTAAATACACACAGGCCTCGTACACACGACCGAGGAACTCGTCGTAAATGAAACATCGTTTTCCTCGACGAGTTCCTTGTTAGGCTTTCTTTGCGTACACACTGTCAAGACAAAATCTCATCGTTCTCAAACGTGGTGACGTACAACACGTACGACGGCACTATAAAGGGGAAGTTTGATTCCACTGGCGCCACCCTTGGGGCTGTTTTTGCTAATCTCATGTTACTGCGTGTTAAGTAAAAGTTTGGTGAGAGATGATTCTCACCTTCTCTGTTACAGCGTGACAAATGTGATATCTCCATTACAAACCCTACTTTTACTAAGGCACGCTCCATCTCATACTTTATTATGAGCCTTCGCGGGTTTCTAAGCTTACACACGAACGTGTTTCTTGTCGTAAACCAGCCGCGACGCGAAACACGACGAGGAAATTGAGACTCCAGACGAGGAAAAAGAGAACTTGTTCTTTTTTTTTCTCGTCGAGTTCCTGAACAGTTTTCTCGACGAAAAACATACACACGACCGTTTTCCTCTGCAAAAAAGCTCTGCCACCAAGTTTCTTGATGGATTCTGTCGAGGAAAACGGTCGTGTGTACGAGGCCACACACAAAAAACTCAAAGGAGAGCACTAAATTAAATGGACTAAACTACACTACATAAACTAACATAAATACAAGATCCTCAAACAACACATCCTCTAAATAAAAGGAAAATTAAGAATTTCTGTTTTGGTTGAGTTTTGCCAGCAGTGAAAATGGTAATTTTGCAGGGAAATTGATTTCCACCAAAATAACTTTTCCTAATACTGATGAAAGCTAAAGTGTCCCGCTTATTTTTTTTTTCTGTGAGTTCCTGGAGAAGCACTCTCGAACTTTACAGCTGTACCTGCCTGGTTTGCATTGCAAAATAAAAAAAAACATCTAAATATCAAAATTTCATTTCCAGATAAGTTTACTCCAAAGAAAGCATTCAAGTGTGAAATATCACCATCATCTAAATGCAACTGCAATGGAGTGCATCATTGAGATGGGTCAATGATAGCAGGCCCAAAATAACAGATTTCATAGAGCCATCACAGTGTTTTAGGTCTTGTACTGCGCATTAGGCTACTGCACAGTATGAGAGGTGCGCTTGCTCTGGTCTCCATGTTGTTCTGAAATTGCCTAGCTGATAACCAGGATACTTCCTTTCAAATAGCTGGTGCCAATATCGCAATCCTGATAAAAAATCACCGCCACTACTAGTCAAAAAAAAGAATAATAAAAATTCCATAAATCTATCTCCTTTTTTATAGACGCTATAACTTTTGTGCAAAATAATCAATATACGCTTATTGCGTTTTTTTTTACCAGAAATATGTAGAATATATATCGGCCTAAACTGAGAATTTTTTTTTTTTTTTTTTAATTGGGATATTTATTATAGCATAAAGTAAAAGATATATTGTTTTTTTCAAAATTGTCGCTGTTCTTTTGTTTATAGCACAAAAAATAAAAACCACAGAGGTGATCAAATACCACCAAAAGAAAGCTCTATTTGTGAGAAAAAATAATTGTTTAGGTACAGCAGCCAAATCTTCCGGGGTTCAAGTGGTTAAGACAGCCGAGATCAGTTGCATTTGGTAACAAACTCTCTCCTAACACTCCCATGGTAGTACAAGCATACTAATCCAGCTGGTATGCTCATAAATGAAAAAAAGAAGATCATGGCATTCTCTGTATCTTGAAATTAGTGTACTTTTAATTAAAAAAAAAATGCACACACATATGTTACAAACTTAATAAATATCTTATCTGTATGAGATCAAGTGAAAGAAAGATGCTCCCTGCTGCCACCACTCTGACTGGCTAGTAGTGACACATCACAACAACGATCTCCTGTTGCTGGAGTAAGTGGTACACGGATACACTGATAGAGCTCTACCCCTTATTTCCTTTTTTTGGAGGTCTGTGACACCACAGCAGAATCAGTGCCACATGAACAAGTAGTGCATGAGGTTTTCCTACTGTTCCAGTAACACAACAACATTTTGTATTTCTGCTTATTTTCAGTTTCAATGACAATGGTCAGCATCAGGCCCCGTACAACACGACCGAGTTTCTCGGCAGAATTCAGCCAGAAACTCGGTCGGGAGCTGAATTCCGCCGAGAAACCCGGCCGTGTGTACACTTTCGGCCGAGGAAGCCGACGAGGACCTCGGCGAGGAAATAGAGAACATGTTCTCTATTTCCTCGTTGTTCTATGGGAGAACTCGGCCCGCCGAGGTCCTCGGCGGCTCCAGGACTGAACACGCCGAGGAACTCGATGTGTTTGGCACGTCGAGTTCCTCGGCCGTGTGTACGGGGCCTAAGAAAGAGTGGTCTCCACAATGGTCCCAGATATCAATACAAATTCTAACCCCCTCCCACTCAGTCCAAACTAGAAAAAAATGGTTTTTGTCTGCTGTACTATTTTAACTGGTTCCCGACCGCCGCCACAGTTATACTGTGGCAGAATGGCTCCCCTGGGCAAGCCGCCGTAGCTGTACGTTGGCCCTTTAAAATGCTGTAGGAGGCACGCATATGTGTCTGGAGCCAATGCAAATGCCTGGTGGGCGCAATGACCTCCAAGCACCCGCGATCGCTCGTGACAGAGCAAGAACCGGGATGTGTGTGTGTAAACACACACACATCCCGGTTCTCTGAGGGGAGAAGAGACAGATTGTGTGTTCATACTAAGTATGAACACCGATCTCCCTCCTACCCTAGTCAGTCCCATTACCCTGCAGTTATAACACACCTAGGGAACACAGTTAACCCCTTGATCGTCCCCTAGTGTTAACCCCTTCCCTGCCAGTGACATTTATACAATAATCAGTGCATTTGTATAGCACTGATCGCTGTATAATTGTCAATGGTCCCAAAAATGTGTCAAAAGTGTCCAATTTGTCTGCCACAATATCGCAGTCCCAATAAAAATCACAGATCGCCGCCATTACAAATAAAAAAAAAATAATAATAAAAATTCCATAATTCTATTCCCTATTTTATAGACGCTAGGGGGGGAAAAGGAGGAGAGGCTGAACTTCTGGGTGATTTCGGTTGCGGTGAAGTCAGCCAGAAGTGGGAGCGGGTACCTGTTAAAACCAGGTACCCACTCCCCCCCTGAAAGGTTCCAAATGTGGCAGCGGAGTTTCCCTCTTTTGGGTGGAGCTTCACTTTAAAGAGGATCTTCAGGCTGTATAAAACAAATTAAAAGTTAGCAGCTACAAATACTATAGATGCTAACTTTTAATAAAAGGACACGTACTTGTCCAAGGATCCAGCACCGCTCTCACCTGGGCCAGTTCTGTACTGGTCTTTGGGTCCTCAGCACTGCCATGTTTACTAAAGGAAGCAAGCTGTGACTCTTTGAAAAATAGGAAGGGATCCGCGCTTAGGATGTAAATTAGATGCTGCTGCCTCCCTAAAAAAACCTCAGTGATGAGATCAAAAAAAGATGTAGAAAAGATTGGGATAATGGCGCTGCAAAATGGGTCACCCTTAGGTGTTCCAAGTTTCTGTGTGTTCACAGGTGTTGGGTAATCTGTTAACAGGAAAGATCCAATCCGATGGACCTCCTTAATAGGAAGCACGATCCTTCAGATACCCTATTTGATGATGGCAATAG
Source organism: Rana temporaria (assembly GCF_905171775.1). NCBI lineage: Eukaryota > Metazoa > Chordata > Amphibia > Anura > Ranidae > Rana > Rana temporaria. The sequence continues at coordinate 62,600,536 of NC_053491.1, forward strand.
TGAAACTTTGTCAGAGAGGATTAGTGTGGGAGTGTCCTATTGTAGGATCTATTATTCAGATGCCTAATGGTCTATGTTATCCAATAGACAGCTGATTAAAATATATTGTCACTTAGAGATATAAATGTTTCTAGTTGCCAGAAACAAAATAAAACAAAACAAATCTGGAATAAATATACACCTTCTATGAGGTAAAAACACCGATCTCAGGGGGCAGGTAATAATTAGATATGTGCATTCCGTTCGTACGAATGTTATTTTCGTACGAAAATGTTCATTTTCGTACCCGCAGAATATGTGTACATACGAAAAAATGTAAGCACCAAAATACGAAAACGACGGGATTACGAATGAGTCGCATAACGAACAACCGCAAATACGAACGAACGATCCGACGAAAATACGACAAAACGAAAAACGGCAAAAGAACGAATATGACATCTATAACAAAAGACTTGCATTCTTTATTTTGTTTGAATCCTTGTTCTGTTCGTATTTGATTTTCAGTCGTATGTTGATATGACATCTAACAAAAGATTTTCATTCTGTATTTTGTTTGATTCCTTTTTCTGTTTGTATGTTCATATGACATCTTATAACAAAAGATTTGTATTCTGTATTCTGAATTCCTTTTTTCTGTTTGTAATTTGGTTTCAAAATACAGAATGCAAATCTTTTGTTATAAGATGTAATTTGCGTTTTTTTTGAATGGACAGTGAGTGTAGTTAGTTAGTGAAGCAGCTTTCTCTTTTGTGCTGAGTACAGTAGTACAGTAAAGCCAAATAAACTTTCTGTGGATTTTCGTCTAAAGGGGGAGATCAGTTTGGCCAGACTTTTGAACCTGGAACCCAAAAATGGGTTTTCTGATGGAGTTAAAAACGAACGAACGTTCGGTAAAACGATCGTTTTTATGTTTGTTGTTAAAAAAGTCTGACCAAGTGTATGGGGCTTAACAATAGTTACTATGGATGAGCCGCGTGTTGAAAGTGCAGCGAATCCCGCGATATATTTACGAAAGTACAAAATGACAAAAATTCACGAAAATTATTGTCTAACAAGTAACGAACATGAATTAAACAGAATAACGAACCATCCCGCATGTACGGAAATAAAGCGGTAACCAAAATACGAAACGATCGGAATACGAAAAAATCGCGTCGTACGAAAAACGAACGGGAACGAACAGGAAAATGGGCGTCTTACGAAAAACGAACGGGAACGAACCTACGGAACGATACGAAACAGAACAAAAAAAAAACGAAAAAAAATTCTGTGCACATGTCTAGTAATAATCGCAGGTGAATGGTGAGAAGTGCTTTTTAAAAAAAAACACAATTCTAATGAGCTAGAATGTGTATATATATATGTATATATTAGATGTCCTCTGTGTTGTGGCGAGGTAACAAAGGGGCACTAACCGCCCTGTATAGTGAATATATAAAATGTGTTCTTATTTTAGGTGTCTACTACCATTAGAAATAATAATATTATATTGCAACATTTAGTAGCAAGGAAAAAAAGGTATCAATACAAATAGTGCAACAAGTATTGCGAGGAAATTGAGAGTTAGTGCAAGTCCTCACAAAAAAATCCAAGTGTAAAAGTTAATAAGTAGAAATATATGAATGATAAAAAAATTCATATATATACAATTATTCTTTGCAACTTCAGTGAAAAAAATAGGTAAAAGTGAAGGATTACTCCAAAGGCTTAAAGGCCAACACAATTATTAAACAAAATAAGACAGTCATAGGTTAACGTTTCTTCAATCGGGTTAACCCTCAATTAGTCTGGTGACTTGAAGTGCCATTAACGTGCTTTGAAAATAATAATGACAGCAGTGCTTCCCCACATGGGTCCCCACTCACCAGATGTCGTCACCCCCCAGGGGGCAAAAAGCGGGTGGTGGTGGTACCTCGATACCTGCAAGATGATGGTTTCCTGCGATCAGTCCTCGAGTGTCTCCTTATTCCAGGATCACGGGGTGCTTGAAATGTTTTCAGATGCTCACGTGGGATCATTCATTAAGTAAAAAATAAAAAGAAGGAACGCATAGTGTAATACGTTTTGATAGTGTTAGGATATACCCAACAAAGTAATTTATTTAAAAAAGGGAAAACAATTGTTGATCAGTTGGAATAAAATGTCCAAGTGGATCCCTGCGCAAAGGGAGTTCCAACGAGCAATGTATTTAAAAACAAGCACAGAATAAAAAAATTGAATAATTAAAAGAAAAAGAAAAAACAAAGAGCCACAAGTTGCCCTAGCACTCTGCTCTCCGCTGTTAGTAGTTGCTTCACTGCTGGATAGCCATTTGAAATCCTCCCTTGGCGCCCGTACGTACTAGAGCAGTGATCAGCTGAGGCAGATAGCGTGCTGACAGGCAGTGTGTGAGCGAGTGTATGAGCGTCTGTCTAGGTCACCTGACGCGTTTCGTCATTTGACGTTCTCAAAGGCGATGAGAACGTCAAATGACGAAACGCGTCAGGTGACCTAGACAGACGCTCATACACTCGCTCACACACTGCCTGTCAGCACGCTATCTGCCTCAGCTGATCACTGCTCTAGTACATACGGGCGCCAAGGGAGGATTTCAAATTGGCTATCCCAGCAGTGAAGCAACTACTAACAGCGGAGAGCAGAGTGCTAGGGCAACTTGTGGCTCTTTGTTTTTTCTTTTTCTTTTAATTATTCAATTTTTTTATTCTGTGCTTGTTTTTAAATAAATTTTTTTAATACATTGCTCGTTGGAACTCCCTTTGCGCAGGGATCCACTTGGACATTTTATTCCAACTGATCAACAATTGTTTTCCCTTTTTTTAAATAAATTACTTTGTTGGGTATATCCTAACACTATCAAAACGTATTACACTATGCGTTCCTTCTTTTTATTTTTTACTTAATGAATGATCCCACGTGAGCATCTGAAAAACCATTTCAAGCACCCCGTGATCCCTGGAATAAGGAGACACTCGAGGACTGATCGCAGGAAACCATCATCTTGCAGGTATCGAGGTACCACCACCACCCGCTTTTTGCCCCCTGGGGGGTGACGACATCTGGTGAGTGGGGACCCATGTGGGGAAGCACTGCTGTCATTATTATTTCAAAGCACGTTAATGGCACTTCAAGTCACCAGCTAATTGAGGGTTAACCCGATTGAAGAAACGTTAACCTATGACTGTCTTATTTTGTTTAATAATTGTGTTGGCCTTTAAGCCTTTGGAGTAATCCTTCACGTTTACCTATTTTTTTCACTGAAGTTGCAAAGAATAATTGTATATATATGAATTTTTTTATCATTCATATATTTCTACTTATTAACTTTTACACTTGGATTTTTTTGTGAGGACTTGCACTAACTCTCAATTTCCTCGCAATACTTGTTGCACTATTTGTATTGATACCTTTTTTTCCTTGCTACTAAATGTTGCAATATAATATTATTATTTCTAATGGTAGTAGACACCTAAAATAAGAACACATTTTATATATTCACTATACAGGGCGGTTAGTGCCCCTTTGTTACCTCGCCACAACACAGAGGACATCTAATATATACATATATATATACACATTCTAGCTCATTAGAATTGTGTTTTTTTTAAAAAAGCACTTCTCACCATTCACCTGCGATTATTACCTGCCCCCTGAGATCGGTGTTTTTACCTCATAGAAGGTGTATATTTATTCCAGATTTGTTTTGTTTTATTTTGTTTCTGGCAACTAGAAACATTTATATCTCTAAGTGACAATATATTTTAATCAGCTGTCTATTGGATAACATAGACCATTAGGCATCTGAATAATAGATCCTACAATAGGACACTCCCACACTAATCCTCTCTGACAAAGTTTCACTATTGCCATCATCAAATAGGGTATCTGAAGGATCGTGCTTCCTATTAAGGAGGTCCATCGGATTGGATCTTTCCTGTTAACAGATTACCCAACACCTGTGAACAAGCTGTGACTCTTTGCAGCTTCACAGCCAGGTCCCACTGTGCATGCGCTCTGTGAAAGGTCCCACAGCCTGCTGCGTACAATCACCTTCAGATCGCCTAAGCCCCCCAAAAAAGTATCCAAAACTGGGGAAAACATCCTCTTTTGAGTGAATTTCTGCTTTATTTGCTTAATAGCAGCAGACAAAAATTAGGCCACCAAATAGGCTATTCTGGCTGACAAGATGTACCTGGATCACAAGACTTGGCTAAAGACAATTACGAATCCTCTGGCAGGTAAAACAGCTCACCTAAATCTAGTTCAGATATGTTTTTTTCTTTTTGCCTTTGGTCCAGCTTTAAAGTAGAAACTAAATGGTGCTGGCTCCATGTCTTTTCAACATCATTAGGTTGAATGTGATTCTTTCGCTGAAACATAACGTCTTGCTTACTGCTCTGGTCTACAAGTAATTGCTTGAACTTGCTTGACTATTTTTTCATTAATTCTGCATTTAAAGCTTGTTTCAGTTATGTTTTCTGTGTCCAATAAATAACTTTAGTATTAAACTCCCCTGTACATATAGAGTATATAGTGTTATATGAATTTCAGAAGAAATGAAAAAGCAATTTGAAGGAGCATGAAGAAACGTGTCTTAGGAATAGTAGCAAGAGGAAAGATGGGTTCAGAGACTTGGAAATAATAGCTTCCTTCACTCACACTGCTTAATCTTCATCAGAACTGTCATAACCCAGCTTTGGAATGAAAAACTTTTTTTTACAGTCACTTTGAAGAAAAGACAACTTTTCGTAACTTGTTATTGATGATGTTTTCTACTTGTATAATCTGTTACTTAGTTCCAAAGCAGAACAAATAGCAATAAGTGTTTGGAATAGAATAATGAAATGCTTTGCTGCGGGATTTTGCTACACATTAATTTGCTGAGTGCATTGTGCTCAACGGGTTAATTTTTCTACTTTCCTGACATGAAGAAAATCAGCAAGCTGAAAGAAATATTAACTTAAACAGATGTAAAGGATAAAACTGTGGTCA